>NC_068440.1:46383979-46396479 GCF_023373465.1 Oncorhynchus keta | reverse complement strand
AGTGGTTAGAGTGTAGAGGAGGCAGGTAGCCTAGTGGTTAGAGTGTAGAGGAGGCAGGTAGCCTAGTGGTTAGAGTGTAGAGGGGCAGGGTAGCCTAGTGGTTAGAGTGTAGAGGGGGCAGGGTAGCCTAGTGGTTAGAGTGTAGAGGAGGCAGGTAGCCTAGTGGTTAGAGTGTAGAGGGGGCAGGGTAGCCTAGTGGTTAGAGTGTAGAGGCGGCAGGGTAGCCTAGTGGTTAGAGTGTAGAGGAGGCAGGTAGCCTAGTGGTTAGAGTGTAGAGGTGGCAGGTAGCCTAGTGGTTAGAGTGTAGAGGAGGCAGGTAGCCTAGTGGTTAGAGTGTAGAGGCAGGTAGCCTAGTGGTTAGAGTGTAGGGGGGGCAGGTAGCCTAGTGGTTAGAGTGTAGAGGAGGCAGGTAGCCTAGTGGTTAGAGTGTAGGGGGGCAGGTAGCCTAGTGGTTAGAGTGTAGAGGTGGCAGGTAGCCTAGTGGTTAGAGTGTAGAGGAGGCAGGTAGCCTAATTGTTAGAGTGTAGAGGAGGCAGGTAGCCTAGTGGTTAGAGTGTAGAGGAGGCAGGTAGCCTAGTGGTTAGAGTGTAGAGGGGGCAGGGTAGCCTAGTGGTTAGAGTGTAGAGGAGGCAGGGTAGCCTAGTGGTTAGAGTGTAGAGGAGGCAGGTAGCCTAGTGGTTAGAGTGTAGAGGTGGCAGGTAGCCTAGTGGTTAGAGTGTAGAGGAGGCAGGTAGCCTAGTGGTTAGAGTGTAGAGGCAGGTAGCCTAGTGGTTAGAGTGTAGAGGGGGCAGGTAGCCTAGTGGTTAGAGTGTAGAGGTGGCAGGTAGCCTAGTGGTTAGAGTGTAGGGGGCAGGTAGCCTAGTGGTTAGAGTGTAGAGGTGGCAGGTAGCCTAGTGGTTAGAGTGTAGAGGAGGCAGGTAGCCTAATGGTTAGAGTGTAGAGGAGGCAGGTAGCCTAGTGGTTAGAGTGTAGAGGAGGCAGGTAGCCTAGTGGTTAGAGTGTAGAGGAGGCAGGGTAGCCTAGTGGTTAGAGTGTAGAGGAGGCAGGTAGCCTAATTGTTAGAGTGTAGAGGAGGCAGGTAGCCTAGTGGTTAGAGTGTAGAGGAGGCAGGTAGCCTAATGGTTAGAGTGTAGAGGTGGCAGGTAGCCTAATGGTTAGAGTGTAGAGGAGGCAGGTAGCCTAGTGGTTAGAGTGTAGAGGAGGCAGGTAGCCTAGTGGTTAGAGTGTAGAGGAGGCAGGGTAGCCTAGTGGTTAGAGTGTAGAGGAGGCAGGTAGCCTAATTGTTAGAGTGTAGAGGAGGCAGGTAGCCTAGTGGTTAGAGTGTAGAGGAGGCAGGTAGCCTAGTGGTTAGAGTGTAGAGGAGGCAGGTAGCCTAGTGGTTAGAGTGTAGAGGAGGCAGGTAGCCTAATGGTTAGAGTGTAGAGGAGGCAGGGTAGCCTACTGGTTAGAGTGTATAGGAGGCAGGTAGCCTAGTGGTTAGAGTGTAGAGGCGTCAGGGTAGCCTAGTGGTTAGAGTGTAGAAGCGTCAGGGTAGCCTAGTGGTTAGAGTGTAGAGGAGGCAGGTAGCCTAGTGGTTAGAGTGTAGAGGGCAGGTAGCCCAGTGGTTAGAGTGTAGAGGAGGCAGGTAGCCTAGTGGTTAGAGTGTAGAGGTGGCAGGGTAGCCTAGTGGTTAGAGTGTAGAGGACGCAGGTAGCCTTGTGGTTAGAGTGTAGAGCGGCAGGGTAGCCTAGTGGTTAGAGTGTAGAGGAGGCAGGGTAGCCTAGTGGTTAGAGTGTAGAGGAGGCAGGTAGCCTAGTGGTTAGAGTGTAGAGGGGGCAGGTAGCCTAGTGGTTAGAGTGTAGAGGCGGTAGGTAGCCTTGTGGTTAGAGTGTAGAGGAGGCAGGTAGCCTAGTGGTTAGAGTGTAGAGGGGGCAGGGTAGCCTAGTGGTTAGAGTGTAGAGGTAGCAGGGTAGCCTAGTGGTTAGAGTGTAGAGGAGGCAGGTAGCCTAGTGGTTAGAGTGTAGAGGGGGCAGGGTAGCCTAGTGGTTAGAGTGTAGAGGAGGCAGGGTAGCCTAGTGGTTAGAGTGTAGAGGAGGCAGGTAGCCTAGTGGTTAGAGTGTAGAGGTGGCAGGTAGCCTAGTGGTTAGAGTGTAGAGGAGGCAGGTAGCCTAGTGGTTAGAGTGTAGAGGCAGGTAGCCTAGTGGTTAGAGTGTAGGGGGGCAGGTAGCCTAGTGGTTAGAGTGTAGAGGAGGCAGGTAGCCTAGTGGTTAGAGTGTAGGGGGGCAGGTAGCCTAGTGGTTAGAGTGTAGAGGTGGCAGGTAGCCTAGTGGTTAGAGTGTAGAGGAGGCAGGTAGCCTAATTGTTAGAGTGTAGAGGAGGCAGGTAGCCTAGTGGTTAGAGTGTAGAGGAGGCAGGTAGCCTAGTGGTTAGAGTGTAGAGGGGCAGGGTAGCCTAGTGGTTAGAGTGTAGAGGAGGCAGGGTAGCCTAGTGGTTAGAGTGGAGTGGGGGCAGGTAGCCTAGTGGTTAGAGTGTAGGGGGGGCAGGTAGCCTAGTGGTTAGAGTGTAGGGGGGGCAGGTAGCCTAGTGGTTAGAGTGTAGGGGGGGCAGGTAGCCTAGTGGTTAGAGTGTAGGGGGGGCAGGTAGCCTAGTGGTTAGAGTGTAGAGGGGGCAGGTAGCCTAGTGGTTAGAGTGTAGGGGGGGCAGGTAGCCTAGTGGTTAGAGTGTAGAGGTGGCAGGTAGCCTAGTGGTTAGAGTGTAGAGGAGGCAGGTAGCCTAATGGTTAGAGTGTAGAGGAGGCAGGTAGCCTAGTGGTTAGAGTGTAGAGGAGGCAGGTAGCCTAGTGGTTAGAGTGTAGAGGAGGCAGGGTAGCCTAGTGGTTAGAGTGTAGAGGAGGCAGGTAGCCTAATTGTTAGAGTGTAGAGGAGGCAGGTAGCCTAGTGGTTAGAGTGTAGAGGAGGCAGGTAGCCTAATGGTTAGAGTGTAGAGGTGGCAGGTAGCCTAATGGTTAGAGTGTAGAGGAGGCAGGTAGCCTAGTGGTTAGAGTGTAGAGGAGGCAGGTAGCCTAGTGGTTAGAGTGTAGAGGAGGCAGGGTAGCCTAGTGGTTAGAGTGTAGAGGAGGCAGGTAGCCTAATTGTTAGAGTGTAGAGGAGGCAGGTAGCCTAGTGGTTAGAGTGTAGAGGAGGCAGGTAGCCTAGTGGTTAGAGTGTAGAGGAGGCAGGTAGCCTAGTGGTTAGAGTGTAGAGGAGGCAGGTAGCCTAATGGTTAGAGTGTAGAGGAGGCAGGGTAGCCTACTGGTTAGAGTGTATAGGAGGCAGGTAGCCTAGTGGTTAGAGTGTAGGCGTCAGGGTAGCCTAGTGGTTAGAGTGTAGAAGCGTCAGGGTAGCCTAGTGGTTAGAGTGTAGAGGAGGCAGGTAGCCTAGTGGTTAGAGTGTAGAGGGGGCAGGTAGCCCAGTGGTTAGAGTGTAGAGGAGGCAGGTAGCCTAGTGGTTAGAGTGTAGAGGTGGCAGGGTAGCCTAGTGGTTAGAGTGTAGAGGACGCAGGTAGCCTTGTGGTTAGAGTGTAGAGGCGGCAGGGTAGCCTAGTGGTTAGAGTGTAGAGGAGGCAGGGTAGCCTAGTGGTTAGAGTGTAGAGGAGGCAGGTAGCCTAGTGGTTAGAGTGTAGAGGGGGCAGGTAGCCTAGTGGTTAGAGTGTAGAGGCGGTAGGTAGCCTTGTGGTTAGAGTGTAGAGGAGGCAGGTAGCCTTGTGGTTAGAGTGTAGAGGCGGCAGGGTAGCCTAGTGGTTAGAGTGTAGAGGAGGCAGGGTAGCCTAGTGGTTAGAGTGTAGAGGAAGCAGGTAGCCTAGTGGTTAGAGTGTAGGGGGGCAGGTAGCCTAGTGGTTAGAGTGTAGAGGAGGCAGGTAGCCTAGTGGTTAGAGTGTAGAGGGGGCAGGGTAGCCTAGTGGTTAGAGTGTAGAGGAGGCAGGGTAGCCTAGTGGTTAGAGTGTAGAGGAGGCAGGTAGCCTAGTGGTTAGAGTGTAGAGGTGGCAGGTAGCCTAGTGGTTAGAGTGTAGGGGGGCAGGTAGCCTAGTGGTTAGAGTGTAGAGGCGGCAGGTAGCCTAGTGGTTAGAGTGTAGGGGGGCAGGTAGCCTAGTGGTTAGAGTGTAGAGGTGGCAGGTAGCCTAGTGGTTAGAGTGTAGAGGAGGCAGGTAGCCTAATGGTTAGAGTGTAGAGGAGGCAGGTAGCCTAGTGGTTAGAGTGTAGAGGAGGCAGGTAGCCTAGTGGTTAGAGTGTAGAGGAGGCAGGGTAGCCTAGTGGTTAGAGTGTAGAGGAGGCAGGTAGCCTAATTGTTAGAGTGTAGAGGAGGCGGGTAGCCTAGTGGTTAGAGTGTAGAGGAGGCAGGTAGCCTAATGGTTAGAGTGTAGAGGTGGCAGGTAGCCTAATGGTTAGAGTGTAGAGGAGGCAGGTAGCCTAGTGGTTAGAGTGTAGAGGAGGCAGGTAGCCTAGTGGTTAGAGTGTAGAGGAGGCAGGGTAGCCTAGTGGTTAGAGTGTAGAGGAGGCAGGTAGCCTAATTGTTAGAGTGTAGAGGAGGCAGGTAGCCTAGTGGTTAGAGTGTAGAGGAGGCAGGTAGCCTAGTGGTTAGAGTGTAGAGGAGGCAGGTAGCCTAGTGGTTAGAGTGTAGAGGAGGCAGGTAGCCTAATGGTTAGAGTGTAGAGGAGGCAGGGTAGCCTACTGGTTAGAGTGTATAGGAGGCAGGTAGCCTAGTGGTTAGAGTGTAGAGGCGTCAGGGTAGCCTAGTGGTTAGAGTGTAGAGGCGTCAGGGTAGCCTAGTGGTTAGAGTGTAGAGGAGGCAGGTAGCCTAGTGGTTAGAGTGTAGAGGGGGCAGGTAGCCCAGTGGTTAGAGTGTAGAGGAGGCAGGTAGCCTAGTGGTTAGAGTGTAGAGGTGGCAGGGTAGCCTAGTGGTTAGAGTGTAGAGGACGCAGGTAGCCTTGTGGTTAGAGTGTAGAGGCGGCAGGGTAGCCTAGTGGTTAGAGTGTAGAGGAGGCAGGGTAGCCTAGTGGTTAGAGTGTAGAGGAGGCAGGTAGCCTAGTGGTTAGAGTGTAGAGGGGGCAGGTAGCCTAGTGGTTAGAGTGTAGAGGCGGTAGGTAGCCTTGTGGTTAGAGTGTAGAGGAGGCAGGTAGCCTTGTGGTTAGAGTGTAGAGGCGGCAGGGTAGCCTAGTGGTTAGAGTGTAGAGGAGGCAGGGTAGCCTAGTGGTTAGAGTGTAGAGGAAGCAGGTAGCCTAGTGGTTAGAGTGTAGGGGGGCAGGTAGCCTAGTGGTTAGAGTGTGGGGGGGGCAGGTAGCCTAGTGGTTAGAGTGTAGAGGAGGCAGGTAGCCTAGTGGTTAGAGTGTGTGGGGGGGCAGGTAGCCTAGTGGTTAGAGTGTAGGGGGGGGCAGGTAGCCTAGTGGTTAGAGTGTAGGGGGGCAGGTAGCCTAGTGGTTAGAGTGTAGAGGTGGCAGGTAGCCTAGTGGTTAGAGTGTAGAGGAGGCAGGTAGCCTAGTGGTTAGAGTGTAGAGGAGGCAGGTAGCCTAGTGGTTAGAGTGTAGAGGAGGCAGTGTAGCCTAGTGGTTAGAGTGTAGAGGTGGCAGGTAGACTACTGGTTAGAGTGTAGGGGGGCAGGTAGCCTAGTGGTTAGAGTGTAGAGGAGGCAGTGTAGCCTAGTGGTTAGAGTGTAGGGGGGCAGGTAGCCTAGTGGTTAGAGTGTAGGGGGGCAGGTAGCCTAGTGGTTAGAGTGTAGAGGAGGCATGTAGCCTAGTGGTTAGAGTGTAGAGGAGGCATGTAGCCTAGTGGTTAGAGTGTAGAGATGGCAGGTAGCCTAGTGGTTAGAGTGTAGGGGGGCAGGTAGCCTAGTGGTTAGAGTGTAGAGGAGGCAGGTAGCCTAGTGGTTAGAGTGTTGAGCCAGTAACCAAAGTTTGCTCAATCAAATCCTTAAGCTGATATGGTAAAAATCTGTCATTCTGCCTCTGAACAGGCAGTTAAACCACCGTTTCCCGGTAGGCTGTCATTGTAAACTTAAAAATCTTTACTTTCTTGCCTAGTTGAATAAAACATTAGTTTATAAAGCCATTTTAAATCAGCAGATGTCACAAAGTACAATACAGGAACCCAGCCGGAAACCCCAATCAGCACGGTGGCTCGGAAACACTGAGCAAAAAAAAAACTCAGCCTTGAAAACGTCTCCCACTCACTTTTTATGGTGACAACAACTCTTTATTCACTGGTTAATTAGAAACTACTGGCATGAGGACACGGCACACAAAATACAATTTTATAATATTTTCTACATATCGTATTTATGAATTTTCAGTTTTACAAACAGACAGATAACGACAGCAATACATAGAGAAACAAGAGAATTTCACAGGACATATCTGACATCGGTAGAAAGCTTAAATTCTTGTTAATATAACTGCTCTGTCCAATTTTCAGTAGCTACTAGAGTGAAAGAATACCATGATATTCGTTGAGGAAAGTGCACAGTTTTGAACATGAAAAGTTATTAATAAACAAATTAGGCACATTTGGGCGGTCTTGATACAACATTTTTAAAATAAATGCAATGGTTCATTGGATCAGTCTAAAACTTTGCACATACACTGCTGTCATCTAGTGGCCAAAATCTTAATTTCACCTTCATAGATTAATAATACATTAATAATACATTAATAATACATTAATAATACATTAATAATACATTAATAATACATTAATAACACATTAATAATACATTAATAATACATTAATAATACATTAATAATACATTAATAACACATTAATAACACATTAATAACACATTAATAACACATTAATAACACATTAATAACACATTAATAACACATTAATAACACATTAATAACACATTAATAACACATTAATAACACATTAATAACACATTAATAACACATTAATAACACATTAATAACACATTAATAACACATTAATAACACATTAATAACACATTAATAACACATTAATAACACATTAATAACACATTAATAACACATTAATAATACATTAATAATACATTAATAATACATTAATAACACATTAATAATACATTAATAATACATTAATAATACATTAATAATACATTAATAATACATTAATAATACATTAATAATGAGTCCTCTTCCATTTCAAAGACGAGGGTACAACAATAATACAAAAGAACGGCTGGTTTTTACTTTTTTATTATCTTTCTTTTATCTTTTTTTTTTGTCTAAAGGACCTCAGTTTTTTCTTTGTATTATCCAGATCTAATGTGTTATATTCTCCTACGTACAATTCACATTTCCACAAACGTCAAAGTGTTTCCTTTCAAATGGTACCAAGAATATAAATATCCTTGCTACAGGCAGTTCGATATTTGGGTATCTCGTTTTAGGCACAATTCGTTGTTTATAAAGGGGCCAATCCTTAAGAGGTTTTTTTTTTTTTTGCTTCATTGATATTTAACATACGAATGTTTCAAGATTATGCTCAGCATTCAAAATAATGACTGTGGATCGGTGTGGGTTAGAGGTTGTGTGGATCAGTGTGGGTTACAGGTCGTGTTGATCAGTGTGGGTTACAGGTCGTGTTGATCAGTGTTACAGGTTTTATGTCGTGTGGATCAGTGTGGGTTACAGGTCGTGATGATCAGTGTGGGTTACAGGTCGTGATGATCAGTGTGGGTTACAGGTCGTGATGATCAGTGTGGGTTACAGGTCGTGATGATCAGTGTGGGTTACAGGTTGTGTTGATCAGTGTGGGTTACAGGTCGTGTGGATCAGTGTGGGTTACAGGTCGTGATGATCAGTGTGGGTTACAGGTCGTGATGATCAGTGTGGGTTACAGGTCGTGTGGATCAGTGTGGGTTACAGGTCGTGTGGATCAGTGTGGGTTACAGGTCGTGTGGATCAGTGTGGGTTACAGGTCGTGTTGATCAGTGTGGGTTACAGGTCGTGTTGATCAGTGTGGGTTACAGGTCGTGTTGATCAGTGTGGGTTACAGGTCGTGTGGATCAGTGTGGGTTACAGGTCGTGTGGATCAGTGTGGGTTACAGGTCGTGTTGATCAGTGTGGGTTACAGGTCGTGTGGATCAGTGTGGGTTACAGGTCGTGATGATCAGTGTGGGTTACAGGTCGTGATGATCAGTGTGGGTTACAGCTTGTGTTGATCAGTGTGGGTTACAGCTCGTGTGGATCAGTGTGGGTTACAGGTCGTGTGGATCAGTGTGGGTTACAGGTCGTGATGATCAGTGTGGGTTACAGCTCGTGTGGATCAGTGTGGGTTACAGGTCGTGATGATCAGTGTGGGTTACAGGTCGTGTTGATCAGTGTGGGTTACAGGTCGTGTTGATCAGTGTGGGTTACAGGTCGTGTTGATCAGTGTGGGTTACAGGTCGTGTGGATCAGTGTGGGTTACAGGTCGTGTGGATCAGTGTGGGTTACAGGTCGTGTGGATCAGTGTGGGTTACAGGTCGTGTTGATCAGTGTGGGTTACAGGTCGTGTTGATCAGTGTGGGTTACAGGTCGTGATGATCAGTGTGGGTTACAGGTCGTGATGATCAGTGTGGGTTACAGGTCGTGTTGATCAGTGTGGGTTACAGGTCGTGTTGATCAGTGTGGGTTACAGGTCGTGTTGATCAGTGTGGGTTACAGGTCGTGTTGATCAGTGTGGGTTACAGGTCGTGTGGATCAGTGTGGGTTACAGGTCGTGTGGATCAGTGTGGGTTACAGGTCGTGTGGATCAGTGTGGGTTACAGGTCGTGTGGATCAGTGTGGGTTACAGGTCGTGTTGATCAGTGTGGGTTACAGGTCGTGTTGATCAGTGTGGGTTACAGGTCGTGTTGATCAGTGTGGGTTACAGGTCGTGTTGATCAGTGTGGGTTACAGGTCGTGTTGATCAGTGTGGGTTACAGGTCGTGTTGATCAGTGTGGGTTACAGGTCGTGTTGATCAGTGTGGGTTACAGGTCGTGTGGATCAGTGTGGGTTACAGGTCGTGTGGATCAGTGTGGGTTACAGGTCGTGTTGATCAGTGTGGGTTACAGGTCGTGATGATCAGTGTGGGTTACAGGTCGTGTTGATCAGTGTGGGTTACAGGTCGTGTTGATCATTGTGGGTTACAGGTCGTGATGATCAGTGTGGGTTACAGGTCGTGATGATCAGTGTGGGTTACAGGTCGTGTGGATCAGTGTGGGTTACAGGTCGTGATGATCAGTTTGGGTTACAGGTCGTGATGATCAGTGTGGGTTACAGGTCGTGTTGATCAGTGTGGGTTAGAGGTCGTGTGGATCAGTGTGGGTTACAGGTCGTGTGGATCAGTGTGGGTTACAGGTCGTGTGGATCAGTGTGGGTTACAGGTCGTGATGATCAGTGTGGGTTACAGGTCGTGATGATCAGTGTGGGTTACAGGTCGTGTTGATCAGTGTGGGTTACAGGTCGTGTTGATCAGTGTGGGTTACAGGTCGTGTTGATCAGTGTGGGTTACAGGTCGTGTGGATCAGTGTGGGTTACAGGTCGTGTTGATCAGTGTGGGTTACAGGTCGTGTTGATCATTGTGGGTTACAGGTCGTGTTGATCAGTGTGGGTTACAGGTCGTGTTGATCAGTGTGGGTTACAGGTCGTGTTGATCAGTGTGGGTTACAGGTCGTGATGATCAGTGTGGGTTACAGGTCGTGTTGATCAGTGTGGGTTACAGGTCGTGTTGATCAGTGTGGGTTACAGGTCGTGTTGATCAGTGTGGGTTACAGGTCGTGTTGATCAGTGTGGGTTACAGGTCGTGATGATCAGTGTGGGTTACAGGTCGTGTTGATCAGTGTGGGTTACAGGTCATGTTGCCCATCATCACGTGAAATACTATAAAGGACTGCCATGTCTCAAAATGTGGTATATTTAAGCCAACACAGTTTCTTATCTGAAGATGTCGGAAGAAGTACACTTCGTTGAAAGAATGTGTCAATCCAAAGGTCTGCAATAGCAGGAATGCCCTTTCTACGTTACTGTCTACCTTACTGTTTACCCTACTGTCTACCTCACTGTCTACTTCACTGTCTACCTCACTGTCTACCCTACTGTCTACCCTACTGTCTACCTCACTGTCTACTTCACTGTCTACCTCACTGTCTACCCTACTGTCTACCTCACTGTCTACCCTACTGTCTACCTCACTGTCTACCTTACTGTTTACCCTACTGTCTACCTCACTGTCTACCCTACTGTCTACCTCACTGTCTACCTCACTGTCTACCTTACTGTTTACCCTACTGTCTACCTCACTGTCTACCCTACTGTCTACCCTACTGTCTACCTCACTGTCTACCATACTGTCTACCCTACCGTCTACCCTACTGTCTTACCTCACTGTCTACCCTACTGTCTACCTCACTGTCTACTTCACTGTCTACCTCCCTGTCTACCCTGCTGTCTACCTCACTGTCTACCATACTGTCTACCCTACCGTCTACCCTACTGTCTACCCTACTGTTTACCCTGCTGTCTACCATACTGTCTACCCTACCGTCTACCCTACTGTCTACCTCACTGTCTACCCTACTGTCTACGTCACTGTCTACCCTACTGTCTACCTCCCTGTCTACCCTGCTGTCTACCTCACTGTCTACCCTTCTGTCTACCTTTCTGTCTACCCTACTGTCTACCTTACTGTCTACCTTTCTGTCTACCCTACTGTCTACCTTACTGTCTACCTTACTGTCTACCTTACTGTCTACCCTACTGTCTACCCTACTGTCTACCTTACTGTCTACCCTACTGTCTACCCTACTGTCTACCCTACTGTCTACCTTACTGTCTACCCTACTGTCTACCTTACTGTCTACCTTACTGTCTACCTTACTGTCTACCTTACTGTCTACCCTACTGTCTACCTTACTGTGTACCTTACTGTGTACCTTACTGTCTACCTTACTGTCTATCCTACTGTCTACTTCACTGTCTACCTCACTGTCTACCTCACTGTCTACTCTACTGTCTACCTCACTGTCTACCTCACTGTCTACCTCACTGTCTACCCTACTGTCTACCCTACTGTCTACCTCACTGTCTACCATACTGTCTACCCTACTGTCTACCCTACTGTCTTACCTCACTGTCTACCCTACTGTCTACCTCACTGTCTACTTCACTGTCTACCTCACTGTCTACCCTACTGTCTACCTCACTGTCTACCATACTGTCTACCCTACCGTCTACCCTACTGTCTACCCTACTGTTTACCCTGCTGTCTACCATACTGTCTACCCTACCGTCTACCTTACTGTGTACCTTACTGTCTACCCTACTGTCTACCCTACTGTCTACCTTACTGTCTACCTTACTGTCTACCCTACTGTCTACCTTACTGTCTACCCTACTGTCTACCTTACTGTCTACCTTACTGTCTACCTTACTGTCTACCTTACTGTCTACCCTACTGTCTACCTTACTGTGTACCTTACTGTGTACCTTACTGTGTACCTTACTGTGTACCTTACTGTCAACCCTACTGTCAACCCTACTGTCTACCATACTGTCTACCCTACTGTCTACCCTACTGTCTACCTTACTGTCTACCATACTGTCTACCATACTTATCTACCCTACTGTCTACCCTACTGTCTACCATACTGTCTACCCTACTGTCTACCCTACTGTCTACCTCACTGTCTACCATGCTGTCTACCATACTGTCTACCCCACTGTCTACCCTACTGTCTACCCTACTGAGCCATGAAGGGGTGGAGGGATTTACCAGGCCAAGGTATGAATCCTGCTGATAAACCAGAGCATTTGCAACCCTACAGTGGCAGGTACTGTCTACCTCACTGTCTACCCTACTGTCTACCTCCCTGTCTACCCTGCTGTCTACCTCACTGTCTACCCTACTGTCTACCTCCCTGTCTACCCTACTGTCTACCTCCCTGTCTACCCTGCTGTCTACCTCACTGTCTACCCTACTGTCTACCTCACTGTCTACCCTACTGTCTACCCTACTGTCTACCTCACTGTCTACCCTACTGTCTACCTCCATGTCTACCCTGCTGTCTACCCTACTGTCTACCTCACTGTCTACCCTTCTGTCTAACTCACTGTCTACCCTACTGAGCCATGAAGGGGTGGAGGGATTTACCAGGCCAAGGTATGAATCCTGCCGATAAACCAGAGCATTTGCAACCCTACAGTGGCAGGTACTGTCTACCTCACTGTCTACCCTACTGTCTACCTCACTGTCTACCCTACTGTCTACCCTACTGTCTACCTCACTGTCTACCCTACTGTCTACCTCCATGTCTACCCTGCTGTCTACCTCACTGTCTACCTCGCTGTCTACCCTACTGTCTACCTCACTGTCTACCTTACTGTCTACCTTACTGTCTACCTCACTGTCTACCCTACTGTCTACCTCACTGTCTACCCTACTGTCTACCCTACTGTCTACCTCACTGTCTACCCTACTGTCTACCCTACTGTCTACCTCCATGTCTACCCTGCTGTCTACCTCACTGTCTACCTCACTGTCTACCCTACT
>NC_068440.1:46281479-46371479 GCF_023373465.1 Oncorhynchus keta | reverse complement strand
GGGGCAATCTGCAGTTCCAACAACAATCAATCACATCAAAGTACAAGCTGTTCCTACTTCTGACAGTGTGGCCCAACCATTCATAAAGGGGCAATCTGCAGTTCCAACAACAATCAATCACATCAAAGTACAAGCTGTTCCTACTTCTGACAGTGTGGCCCAACCATTCATAAAGGGGCAATCTGCAGTTCCAACAACAATCAATCACATCAAAGTACAAGCTGTTCCTACTTCTGACAGTGTGGCCCAACCATTCATAAAGGGGCAATCTGCAGTTCCAACAACAATCAATCACATCAAAGTACAAGCTGTTCCTACTTCTGACAGTGTGGCCCAACCATTCATAAAGGGGCAATCTGCAGTTCCAACAACAATCAATCACATCAAAGTAAAAGCTGTTCCTACTTCTGACAGTGTGGCCCAACCATTCATAAAGGGGCAATCTGCAGTTCCAACAACAATCAATCACATCAAAGTACAAGCTGTTCCTACTTCTGACAGTGTGGCCCAACCATTCATAAAGGGGCAATCTGCAGTTCCAACACAGCAGGCACCCCACCACTGTTTTTGTTATCTCTTCTTCTAATGCTGTGCCTCAACTCATCCCCAACCCAGCCAAACATCTCCACAGAAAACCCTCTCCTCTTTATAATCCCCTTAAAAAAAAGATATATATATATATTTATCTTTTAAGTGCCCACCCAAATAGTCTTCTTACCTAACCTCATTAAAGGAAATTAGCAATGACTAAACAGAGAATGTGTATCCGGGAAGCTTTCAAAATAATAATCTGGAGGATGAGTAATTGTTTTAATGCAGCTTTTCTTGATCCCATTAGGATGACTGACAGAGAAGGAGCCGTCCCAAATGGCAACCCATTCCCTTTATAGTGCGTTACTTTGAGTAGGCTCTGGATAAAAGTGAATTTGGGATGCAAGAGAGGAGAGCGGTGTGATTGGCAATTAGAGCGTTGTGTTTTGTTACCTGAGACTGTCACTATTCTCTGTCTCACCTCTCCAGCTTGGAGACACAGCCTCTACAGCTTGGCCTCAGGACACAGCCTCTACAGCATGGCCTCAGGACACAGCCTCTACAGCTTGGAGACACAGTCTCTCCAGCCTGGTCTCTGGACACAGCCTCTACTGCTTGGAGACAGGCTCTACAGCTTGGCCTCAGGACACAGCCTCTACTGCTTGGACACAGGCTCTACAGCTTGGCCTCAGGACACAGCCTCTACAGCTTGGAGACAGGCTCTACAGCTTGGCCTCAGGACACAGCCTCTACTGCTTGGACACAGGCTCTACAGCTTGGCCTCAGGACACAGCCTCTACAGCTTGGAGACAGGCTCTACAGCTTGGCCTCAGTACACAGCCTCTACAGCTTGGCATCTAGAGGAGATCCCTGTGTGGGTGGGTCTCTCTCTCTCTCTCTCTCTCTCTCTCTCTCTCTCTCTCTCTCTCTCTCTCTCTCTCTCTCTCTCTCTCTCTCTCTCTCTCTCTCTCGCTCTCTCTCTCTCGCTCTCTCTCTCTCTCGCTCTCTCTCGCTCTCTCTCTCTCTCACCTTCTCTTCCTCTTTCACAAACCATCTCCAAGCCAAGGACAAGGTAGGGACAGCTTGATGCGTACCGTTTCTCTAGTGCCGGATCCAAACGACTGCCCACGTATAACGTCTCTAACGTCTGAAATATGTGCTTGTACATGCACAACGATCACAGCTCAAACATCCAGACCTAACAGCCCTTCATCTGTCTTCCACGCTCGGGCTGGCGTGGCAGTTTGTGAGGCTGTCAAAATACAAAATTCTTTATCTCTCGCAATAATTACATTTGTTCCTCTTGACTTCTTTGTGTGTGGGGGAGAGATAGAGAAAGGGGGAGATAGAGAAAGGGGGAGAGAGGGAGAGAGAGGGAGGGGGAAAGAGGGAGAGATAGAGGGGGAGAGAGATGGGGAGGGGAGGGGGAGAGTGGAAGAGAGATATGGGGGGAGAGAGAGAGGGGGATAGAGAGAGTTTTTCCTGCAATAGTGAAGGTGTAAACTTAGCAGTAGGAAGGATGAACAGTATGTTTGACCTATCAGTTATCATTCAAATTAAAATTAAGCAGAAAACCTAAGAACACAAACAACAATGACACAAGGTTTGATGAAGAATTCAACAACCTTTGAAAGAAATTGAGAAACCTATCCAACCAATAACGATCTAACCAACTATCCAATCAAAAACACAGAGAACCAGAAAACCTTAGCTTACTCATTCACTATGGTGAATCACTAAAACAATACAGAAATACACTACCGGAAAAGAAGGAACAGCACGTCAGAAATCAGCTCAATGTAACTGAAGAATCCATAGAATCAAAACACTTCTGGGAAAATGGGCACTGGAACAGTCTGCAGCACCCAGCCTCACCCGACTGGACTCTGAACTCAAATGTCTACTGTTTGCTGATGATCTGGTGCTTCTGTCCCCAACCAAGGAGGGCCTACAGCAGCACTTAGATCTGTCCCCAACCAAGGAGGGCCTACAGCAGCACCTAGATCTGTCACCAACCAGGAAGGGCCTTCAGCAGCACCTAGATATGTCCCCAACCAAGGAGGGCCTACAGCAGCACCTAGATCTGTCCCCAACCAAGGAGGGCCTACAGCAGCACCTAGATCTGTCCCCAACCATGAAGGGCCTTCAGCAGCACCTAGATCTGTCCCCAACCACGAAGGGCCTTCAGCAACACCTAGATCTGTCCCCAACCAGGAAGGGCCTTCAGCAGCACCTAGATCTGTCCCCAACCAGGAAGGGCCTTCAGCAGCACCTAGATCTGTCCCCAACCAAGGAGGGCCTACAGCAGCACCTAGATCTGTCCCCAAACAAGGAGGGCCTTCAGCAACACCTAGATCTGTCCCAACCAAGGAGGGCCTACAGCAGCACCTAGATCTGTCCCCAACCAAGGAGGGCCTTCAGCAACACGTAGATCTGTCCCAACCAAGGAGGGCCTTCAGCAACACCTAGATCTGTCCCCAACCAAGGAGGGCGTTCAGCAGCAGATAGATCTGTCCCCAACCAAGGAGGGCCTTCACCAACACCTAGATCTGTCCCCAACCAAGGAGGGCATTCAGCAGCACCTAGATCTGTGAGGTCTGGATTCTACTCACCCACCAAGATTTCAATCAGTGTTAGATCCCATTGTCTCATATGGTTGTGAGGTCTGGATTCTACTCAATGACCAAGATTTCACAAAATGGGACAAGCACGCATTTGAGACTCTGCAAAAGTATCCTTTGTGTACGATACAACCCCCCCAAAATACAGAGCAGAATTAGGACTATATCCACTTACGATCAAAATCCAGAACAGAGACGTTCAATTTTAACAACCAGCTACAAGGAAGTTATTCCCACACATTCCACCACAAAGCTCTCACCAACAGAGAGATTAATCTAAAGAAGAGACCCTAGTGGTTAGAGGCAGGTAACCAAGTGGTTAGGGGCAGGTAGCCTAGTGGTTAGAGCAGGTAGTCTAGTGGTTAGAGCAGGTAGCCTAATGGTAAGAGAAGGTAGTCTAGTGGTTAGAGCAGGTAGTCTAGTGGTTAGAGGCAGGTAACCCAGTGGTTCGGCGCAGGGAGCCTAGTGGTTAGAGCAGGTAGCCTAGTGCTTAGAGGCAGGTAGTCTAGTGGTCAGAGCAGGTAGTCTAGTGGTTAGGGCAGGTAGCCTAATGGTTAGAGGCAGGTAGTCTTGTGGTTAGAGCAGGTAGCCTAGTGCTTAGAGGCAGGTAGTCTAGTGGTTAGAGCAGGTAGCCTAGTGGTTAGAGTAGGTAGTCTAGTGGTTAGAGCAGGTAGTCTAGTGGTTAGAGCAGGTAGCCTAGTGGTTAGAGGCAGGTAGTCTAGTGGTTAGAGCAGGTAGCCTAGTGCTTAGAGGCAGGTAGCCAAGTGGTTAGGGGCAGGTAGCCTAGTGGTTAGAGCAGGTAGTCTAGTGGTTAGAGCAGGTAGCCTAATGGTAAGAGAAGGTAATCTAGTGGTTAGAGCAGGTAGTCAGTGGTTGGAGGCAGGTAGCCTAGTGGTTAGAGGCAGGTAGTCTAGTGGTTAGAGGCAGGTAGCCTAGTGCTTAGAGCAGGTAGCCTAGTGGTAGGAGCAGGTAGCCTAGTGGTTAGAGGCAGGTAGTCTAGTGGTTAGAACAGGTAGCCTAGTGGTTAGAGCAGGTATTCTAGTGCTTAGAGGCAGGTAGCCTAGTGGTTAGAGCAGGTAGCCTAGTGCTTAGAGGCAGGTAGTCTAGTGGTCAGAGCAGGTAGTCTAGTGGTTAGGGCAGGTAGCCTAATGGTTAGAGGCAGGTAGTCTTGTGGTTAGAGCAGGTAGCCTAGTGCTTAGAGGCAGGTAGTCTAGTGGTTAGAGCAGGTAGTCTAGTGGTTAGAGCAGGTAGCCTAGTGGTTAGAGTAGGTAGTCTAGTGGTTAGAGCAGGTAGTCTAGTGGTTAGAGCAGGTAGCCTAGTGGTTAGAGGCAGGTAGTCTAGTGGTTAGAGCAGGTAGCCTAGTGCTTAGAGGCAGGTAGCCGAGTGGTTAGAGCAGGTAACCCTCTCCAGTTGTTTCAGGTCTCTTCCTCTTCCCTTCCTTACCGTACGACTGTGGCTGGACTCCAACGAATGCCAATTTGCTGTGGTTATTAGTAGCATTAAACAAGGTCACAAACAAATCTGTCTAAACATCTGTTATATCATACAACACACTTAATGAGGGGATATTTTCTCTGACTCAAATGGCATATATATAGTGCACTACTTCAGACCAGAGCCCTATGGAACCCTGTTCCCTATATAGTGCACTACTTTAGACCAGAGCCCTATGGAACCCTGTTCCCTATATAGTGCACTACTTTAGACCAGAGCCCTATGGAACCCTGTTCCCTATATAGTGCACTACTTTAGACCAGAGCCCTATGGAACCCTGTTCCCTATATAGTGCACTACTTTAGACCAGAGCCCTATGGAACCCTGTTCCCTATATAGTGCACTACTTTAGACCAGAGCCCTATGGAACCCTGTTCCCTACATAGTGCACTACTTTAGACCAGAGCCCTATGGAACCCTATTCCCTATATAGTGCACTACTTTAGACCAGAGCCCTATGGAACCCTGTTCCCTACATAGTGCACTACTTTAGACCAGAGCCCTATTCCCTATATAGTGCACTACTTTACACCAGAGCCCTATGGAACTCTATTCCCTACATAGTGCACTACTTTAGACCAGAGCCCTATGGAACCCTATTCTCTATATAGTGCACTACTTTAGACCAGAGCCCTATGGAACTCTATTCCCTACATAGTGCACTACTTTAGACCAGAGCCCTATGGAACCCTATCCCTATATAGTGCACTACTTTAGACCAGAACCCTGCTCCCTATATAGTGCACTACTTTAGACCAGAGCCCTATGGAACCCTATCCCTATATAGTGCACTACTTTAGACCAGAGCCCTATTCCTATATAGTGCACTACTTTAGAAAGGAAACACTATTCCCTATATAGTGCACTACTTTAGACCGGAAAACTATTCCCTATATAGTGTACTACTTTAGACCGGAACACTATTCCCTATATAGTGCACTACTTTAGACCGGAAACCTATTACATATGTAGTGGTACGGTAGGACTATGTTAGGTCAGACCTCATCATCATGGTACAGTAGGACTATGTTAGGTCAGACCTCATCATCAGACCTCATCATCATGGTACAGTAGGACTATGTTAGGTCAGACCTCATCATCATGGTACAGTAGGACTATGTTAGGTCAGACCTCATCATCAGACCTCATCATCATGGTACAGTAGGACAATGATAGGTCAGACCTCATCATCATGGTACAGTAGGACAATGATAGGTCAGACCTCATCATCATGGTACAGTAGGACTATGTTAGGTCAGACCTCATCATCATGGTACAGTAGGACAATGATAGGTCAGACCTCATCATCATGGTACAGTAGGACTATGTTAGGTCAGACCTCATCATCATGGTACAGTAGGACTATGTTAGGTCAGACCTCATCATCATGGTACAGTAGGACTATGTTAGGTCAGACCTCATCATCAGACCTCATCATCATGGTACAGTAGGACTATGTTAGGTCAGACCTCATCATCATGGTACAGTAGGACTATGTTAGGTCAGACCTCATCATCATGGTACAGTAGGACTATGTTAGGTCAGACCTCATCATCATGGTACAGTAGGACTATGTTAGGTCAGACCTCATCATCATGGTACAGTAGGACTATGATAGGTCAGACCTCATCATCATGGTACGGTAGGACTATGTTAGGTCAGACCTCATCATCATGGTACAGTAGGACTATGTTAGGTCAGACCTCATCATCATGGTACAGTAGGACTATGTTAGGTCAGACCTCATCATCATGGTACAGTAGGACTATGTTAGGTCAGACCTCATCATCAGACCTCATCATCATGGTACGGTAGGACTATGTTAGGTCAGACCTCATCATCAGACCTCATCATCATGGTACAGTAGGACTATGTTAGGTCAGACCTCATCATCATGGTACAGTAGGACTATGTTAGGTCAGACCTCATCATCATGGTACAGTAGGACTATGATAGGTCAGACCTCATCATCATGGTACAGTAGGACTATGTTAGGTCAGACCTCATCATCATGGTACAGTAGGACTATGTTAGGTCAGACCTCATCATCATGGTACAGTAGGACTATGTTAGGTCAGACCTCATCATCAGACCTCATCATCATGGTACAGTAGGACTATGTTAGGTCAGACCTCATCATCAGACCTCATCATCATGGTACAGTAGGACTATGTTAGGTCAGACCTCATCATCATGGTACAGTAGGACTATGTTAGGTCAGACCTCATCATCAGACCTCATCATCATGGTACAGTAGGACTATGTTAGGTCAGACCTCATCATCATGGTACAGTAGGACTATGTTAGGTCAGACCTCATCATCAGACCTCATCATCATGGTACAGTAGGACTATGTTAGGTCAGACCTCATCATCAGACCTCATCATCATGGTACAGTAGGACTATGTTAGGTCAGACCTCATCATCATGGTACAGTAGGACTATGTTAGGTCAGACCTCATCATCAGACCTCATCATCATGGTACAGTAGGACTATGTTAGGTCAGACCTCATCATCATGGTACAGTAGGACTATGTTAGGTCAGACCTCATCATCATGGTACAGTAGGACTATGTTAGGTCAGACCTCATCATCATGGTACAGTAGGACTATGATAGGTCAGACCTCATCATCATGGTACAGTAGGACTATGTTAGGTCAGACCTCATCATCATGGTACAGTAGGACTATGATAGGTCAGACCTCATCATCATGGTACAGTAGGACTATGTTAGGTCAGACCTCATCATCATGGTACGGTAGGACTATGTTAGGTCAGACCTCATCATCATGGTACAGTAGGACTATGTTAGGTCAGACCTCATCATCATGGTACAGTAGGACTATGTTAGGTCAGACCTCATCATCATGGTACAGTAGGACTATGTTAGGTCAGACCTCATCATCATGGTACAGTAGGACTATGTTAGGTCAGACCTCATCATCAGACCTCATCATCATGGTACAGTAGGACTATGTTAGGTCAGACCTCATCATCATGGTACAGTAGGACTATGTTAGGTCAGACCTCATCATCATGGTACAGTAGGACTATGTTAGGTCAGACCTCATCATCATGGTACAGTAGGACTATGTTAGGTCAGACCTCATCATCATGGTACGGTAGGACTATGTTAGGTCAGACCTCATCATCATGGTACAGTAGGACTATGTTAGGTCAGACCTCATCATCATGGTACAGTAGGACTATGTTAGGTCAGACCTCATCATCAGACCTCATCATCATGGTACAGTAGGACTATGTTAGGTCAGACCTCATCATCATGGTACAGTAGGACTATGTTAGGTCAGACCTCATCATCAGACCTCATCATCAGACCTCATCATCATGGTACAGTAGGACTATGTTAGGTCAGACCTCATCATCATGGTACAGTAGGACTATGATAGGTCAGACCTCATCATCAGACCTCATCATCATGGTACAGTAGGACAATGTTAGGTCAGACCTCATCATCATGGTACAGTAGGACTATGTTAGGTCAGACCTCATCATCATGGTACAGTAGGACTATGTTAGGTCAGACCTCATCATCAGACCTCATCATCATGGTACAGTAGGACTATGTTAGGTCAGACCTCATCATCAGACCTCATCATCATGGTACAGTAGGACTATGTTAGGTCAGACCTCATCATCATGGTACGGTAGGACTATGTTAGGTCAGACCTCATCATCATGGTACAGTAGGACTATGATAGGTCAGACCTCATCATCAGACCTCATCATCATGGTACAGTAGGACTATGTTAGGTCAGACCTCATCATCAGACCTCATCATCATGGTACAGTAGGACTATGTTAGGTCAGACCTCATCATCATGGTACAGTAGGACTATGTTAGGTCAGACCTCATCATCATGGTACAGTAGGACTATGTTAGGTCAGACCTCATCATCATGGTACAGTAGGACTATGATAGGTCAGACCTCATCATCATGGTACAGTAGGACTATGTTAGGTCAGACCTCATCATCATGGTACAGTAGGACTATGATAGGTCAGACCTCATCATCATGGTACAGTAGGACTATGTTAGGTCAGACCTCATCATCATGGTACAGTAGGACTATGTTAGGTCAGACCTCATCATCATGGTACAGTAGGACTATGTTAGGTCAGACCTCATCATCATGGTACAGTAGGACTATGTTAGGTCAGACCTCATCATCATGGTACAGTAGGACTATGATAGGTCAGACCTCATCATCATGGTACAGTAGGACAATGATAGGTCAGACCTCATCATCATGGTACAGTAGGACTATGTTAGGTCAGACCTCATCATCAGACCTCATCATCATGGTACAGTAGGACTATGTTAGGTCAGACCTCATCATCATGGTACAGTAGGACTATGTTAGGTCAGACCTCATCATCATGGTACAGTAGGACTATGTTAGGTCAGACCTCATCATCATGGTACAGTAGGACTATGTTAGGTCAGACCTCATCATCAGACCTCATCATCATGGTACAGTAGGACTATGTTAGGTCAGACCTCATCATCATGGTACAGTAGGACTATGTTAGGTCAGACCTCATCATCATGGTACAGTAGGACTATGTTAGGTCAGACCTCATCATCATGGTACAGTAGGACTATGTTAGGTCAGACCTCATCATCATGGTACAGTAGGACTATGTTAGGTCAGACCTCATCATCATGGTACAGTAGGACTATGTTAGGTCAGACCTCATCATCATGGTACAGTAGGACTATGTTAGGTCAGACCTCATCATCATGGTACAGTAGGACTATGTTAGGTCAGACCTCATCATCAGACCTCATCATCATGGTACGAAGTCAATGTGGAGACTATATACAGGGGGTACCGGTACAGAGTCAATGTGGAGGCTATATACAGGGGGTACCGGTACAGAGTCAATGTGGGAGGCTATATACAGGGTGTTACGGTACAGAGTCAATGTGGAGACTATATACAGGGTGTTACGGTACAGAGTCAATGTGGAGACTATATACAGGGTGTTACGGTACAGAGTCAATGTGGAGGCTATATACAGGGTGTTACGGTACAGAGTCAATGTGGAGGCTATATACAGGGTGTTACGGTATAGAGTCAATGTGGAGGCTATATACAGGGGTACCGGTACAGAGTCAATGTGGAGGCTATATACAGGGGGTACCGGTACAGAGTCAATATGGAGGCTATATACAGGGGTACCGGTACAGAGTCAATGTGGAGGCTATATACAGGGTATTACGGTATAGAGTCAATGTGGAGGCTATATACAGGGTATTACGGTATAGAGTCAATGTGGAGGCTATATACAGGGTATTACGGTACAGAGTCAATGTGGAGGCTATATACAGGGTATTACGGTACAGAGTCAATGTGGAGACTATATACAGGAGGCACCGATTTGTAGGGCCTTCCTGTGACACCGCCTGGTATACAGGTCCTGGATGGCAGGAATCTTGACCCCGGTGTTGTTCTGCGCCGTAACCATACCAGGCAGTGATGCAACCAGTGCTCTTGATGGTGCAGCTGTAGAGACTTTTGAGGATCTGAGGATCCATGCCAAATCTTTTCAGTCTCCTGAGGGGGGAAATAGGTTTTGTCGTGCCATGTTCACGACTGTCTTGGTGTGCTTGGACCATGTTAGTTTGTTGGTGATGTAAGAATGCAGTGTTCTGGTCTCCGTGTGGGGTTTAGCTGTAGGAATGCAGTGTTCTGGTCTCAGTGTGGGGTTTAGCTGTAGGAATGCAGTCTTCTGGTCTCCGTGTGGGGTTTAGCTGTAGGAATGCAGTGTTCTGGTCTCCGTGTGGGGTTTAGCTGTAGGAATGCAGTGTTCTGGTCTCCGTGTGGGGTTTAGCTGTAGGAATGCAGTGTTCTGGTCTCCGTGTGGGGTTTAGCTGTAGGAATGCAGTGTTCTGGTCTCCGTACGGGGTTTAGCTGTAGGAATGCAGTGTTCTGGTCTCCGTACGGGGTTTAGCTGCAAACTGTAGGAATGCAGTGATTGTGTTTCTGTTTCCATTTTGTACGTGGATTATTGTAAAAAATAAAGAAGAAACACAGTTGTTATATAATGTTAAAAAAATAAATTCACACTGACACCACCCATCACTGTGATTAAACCACTCCTAGAAGACTGACACCACCCATCACTGTGATTAAACCACTCCTAGAAGACTGACACCACCCATCACTGTAATTAAACCACTCCTAGAAGACTGACACCACCCATCGCTGTGATTAAACCTCTCCTAGAAGACTGACACCACCCATCACTGTAATTAAACCTCTCCTAGAAGACTGACACCACCCATCACTCTGATTAAACCACTCCTAGAAGACTGACACCACCCATCGCTGTGATTAAACCTCTCCTAGAAGACTGACACCACCCACCACTCTGATTAAACCACTCCTAGAACACTGACACCACCCACCACTCTGATTAAACCTCTCCTAGAAGACTGACATCACCCATCACTGTAATTAAACCACTCCTAGAAGACTGACACCACCCATCACTGTAATTAAACCTCTCCTAGAAGACTGACACCACCCACCACTCTGATTAAACCACTCCTGGAACACTGACACCACCCACCACTCTGATTAAACCACTCCTAGAACACTGACACCACCCATCACTGTGATTAAACCACTCCTGGAACACTGACACCACCCATCACTGTGATTAAACCACTCCTGGAACACTGACACCACCCATCACTGTGATTAAACCACTCCTAGAAGACTGACACCACCCACCACTCTGATTAAACCTCTCCTAGAAGACTGACACCACCCATCACTCTGATTAAACCACTCCTAGAAGACTGACACCACCCATCACTGTGATTAAACCACTCCTAGAAGACTGACACCACCCATCACTGTAATTAAACCACTCCTAGAACACTGACACCACCCATCACTGTGATTAAACCACTCCTAGAACACTGACACCACCCACCACTCTGATTAAACCACTCCTAGAAGACTGACACCACCCACCACTCTGATTAAACCACTCCTAGAAGACTGACACCACCCATCGCTGTGATTAAACCTCTCCTAGAAGACTGACACCACCCACCACTCTGATTAAACCACTCCTAGAACACTGACACCACCCACCACTCTGATTAAACCTCTCCTAGAAGACTGACACCACCCATCACTGTGATTAAACCACTCCTAGAAGACTGACACCACCCACCACTCTGATTAAACCACTCCTAGAAGACTGACACCACCCATCACTGTGATTAAACCACTCCTAGAAGACTGACACCACCCATCACTCTGATTAAACCACTCCTAGAAGACTGACACCACCCACCACTCTGATTAAACCACTCCTAGAAGACTGACACCACCCATCGCTATGATAAATCCACATCAATAAAATAAAGATATTAGACAGAATTCAGCCAGTCCTGTTGATTCAAACACCAACCGAGCTACAGCCATGCACCGGGAAAAAACAAACATAAAAAATACAATTCTGAAATTGCGCTCTGACCTCGAGAGAAGGCATCCATATTTATAAGAGTCTGTTACTCAAGTGTTATCGGGTGTGTGTTCCTATCTAAGACGGGAGTTGGGGGGACGGGGCGGAGACGTGGACGATTCAGTCAAGACATTCGACCGAAAGGTCAACCGCATGCAACCCCCATTTTTCTCTCCTCCACTTCCACACAGTTTCTTTCTCACCCCCACAACCCTGGACAGATTCTGTTTCTCCCCAGCGACCGGAAACGTCAGTTAAGCGACGATAGGACACTGATTGTTTTAGTGGACAATGATTTGCTCATCCTACAACAGGAAATAGGAAATACACTCAATTATATTTCCTGATAAGAAATGCTATCAAATGTCCAAATTAGCATCCAAATGGGTGTTAGTGTGGTAGGGCAATTATGATGATAACAATGGTGGTTATGATCGGTGTAGATAGTGTTTTCCATTATGAATATAGTTGATCATAGTGGCTGTGAGAGGAGTAATAGAGAACATGTACTGCGGGAAGCCGATGAGATGATGATGTCCTCTGTGTCTGTGTGTGTGTGTGTGTGTGTGTGTGTGTGTGTGTGTGTGTGTGTGTGTGTGTGTGTGTGTGTGTGTGTGTGTGTGTGTGTGTGTGTGTGTGTGTGTGTGTGTGTGTGTGTGTGTGTGTGTGTGTGTGTGTGTGTATCCTGTGGGAAACAATATGGAACAATCTGACCTAACCTGAGGGAAAAATTGTGAGGAGGTCTGAGATTAGGTTTTACACCATTCCGGGGAAGATTCAAGAAATGTTAAGGTTTTACAGAAATCTGGATAGGACAGATTATCAGGTTCATTGACATTTCAATGAGAGGACAAGCAAGACTAAACTATCTGACCTGTGCGAAGGGAATGTTGCTTAGCTGGGTCTTATCCTGAGGTCTGATAGAATGTTGCTTAGCTGGGTCTTATCCTGAGGTCTGATAGAATGTTGCTTAGCTGGGTCTTATCCTGAGGTCTGATAGAATGTTGCTTGGCTGGGTCTTATCCTGAGGTCTGATAGAATGTTGCTTAGCTGGGTCTTATCCTGAGGTCTGATAGAATGTTGCTTAGCTGGGTCTTATCCTGAGGTCTGATAGAATGTTGCTTAGCTGGGTCTTATCCTGAGGTCTGATAGAATGTTGCTTAGCTGGGTCTTATCCTGAGGTCTGATAGAATGTTGCTTAGCTGGGTCTTATCCTGAGGTCTGATAGAATGTTGCTTGGCTGGGTCTTATCCTGAGGTCTGATAGAATGTTGCTTAGCTGGGTCTTATCCTGAGGTCTGATAGAATGTTGCTTAGCTGGGTCTTATCCTGAGGTCTGATAGAATGTTGCTTAGCTGGGTCTTATCCTGAGGTCTGATAGAATGTTGCTTAGCTGGGTCTTATCCTGAGGTCTGATAGAATGTTGCTTAGCTGGGTCTTATCCTGAGGTCTGATAGAATGTTGCTTGGCTGGGTCTTATCCTGAGGTCTGATAGAATGTTGCTTAGCTGGGTCTTATCCTGAGGTCTGATAGAATGTTGCTTAGCTGGGTCTTATCCTGAGGTCTGATAGAATGTTGCTTAGCTGGGTCTTATCCTGAGGTCTGATAGAATGTTGCTTGGCTGGGTCTTATCCTGAGGTCTGATAGAATGTTGCTTAGCTGGGTCTTATCCTGAGGTCTGATAGAATGTTGCTTAGCTGGGTCTTATCCTGAGGTCTGATAGAATGTTGCTTAGCTGGGTCTTATCCTGAGGTCTGATAGAATGTTGCTTAGCTGGGTCTTATCCTGAGGTCTGATAGAATGTTGCTTGGCTGGGTCTTATCCTGAGGTCTGATAGAATGTTGCTTAGCTGGGTCTTATCCTGAGGTCTGATAGAATGTTGCTTAGCTGGGTCTTATCCTGAGGTCTGATAGAATGTTGCTTGGCTGGGTCTTATCCTGAGGTCTGATAGAATGTTGCTTAGCTGGGTCTTATCCTGAGGTCTGATAGAATGTTGCTTAGCTGGGTCTTATCCTGAGGTCTGATAGAATGTTGCTTAGCTGGGTCTTATCCTGAGGTCTGATAGAATGTTGCTTGGCTGGGTCTTATCCTGAGGTCTGATAGAATGTTGCTTAGCTGGGTCTTATCCTGAGGTCTGATAGAATGTTGCTTAGCTGGGTCTTATCTTGAGGTCTGATAGAATGTTGCTTAGCTGGGTCTTATCCTGAGGTCTGATAGAATGTTGCTTGGCTGGGTCTTATCCTGAGGTCTGATAGAATGTTGCTTAGCTGGGTCTTATCCTGAGGTCTGATAGAATGTTGCTTAGCTGGGTCTTATCTTGAGCTCTGATAGAATGTTGCTTAGCTGGGTCTTATCTTGAGGTCTGATAGAATGTTGCTTAGCTGGGTCTTATCTTGAGGTCTGATAGAATGTTGCTTAGCTGGGTCTTATCTTGAGGTCTGATAGAATGTTGCTTAGCTGGGTCTTATCCTGAGGTCTGATAGAATGTTGCTTGGCTGAGTCTTATCCTGAGGTCTGATAGAATGTTGCTTAGCTGGGTCTAGTGAAGACTGCTGATGGATCAATCCTTCACTTGGTCTGCAGTGCCAATCACACATTGATGTCAAGTAAAGAGTTGTGCTGTAAGCAGAGTTTTTGCACATTGCCAACCTGGTCTTATGAGAAGTGATGCTTTCATGGACATCCTATAGTTCCATGTAATAAATATATGCTTGGTCGTTGATGCTAACTAGGTTTGGGCAATATCCAGATATCCAGACCTTCATGCCTTGCCTGTGCTTTCCCGGGATATACGATATTATCGCTAGTGCAAGCGAGGGGCACTATTTTTTCCCCCTAATGTAAAAAAAATAAAAAATAATTACTTATCAGAATGCTAACAAAATGCTAACAAGTACTAAGGAGTCCCCATAGCAAACACTAGGTAAATGCAACTGAACTCATATAGTTATGCAAGTATCTAAAAATGCAGTTTGCAGCATGTACAAAACAAATATCACACGGTGGGGATGGTAATCCAGGAGGTGATTATCTCTGCTGATAATAAAATCACGTTAGCAAAAACCCAACTGGAGAGAATTTATTTGGTACAGCTTAGTTAATAATAGTTATAGGATGTATAGCTGTCAAATACTAGAAGTTAATTTCAGTGTAACTTCATCACCTCACTTAATTTGCCCGTTAGGAGTGAATCACCTCACTTAAATTGTGCTGTAGTAGTGAATCACCTCTCTTAAGTTACAGTTTAGGAGTGAATCACCTCTCTTAAGTTACAGTTTAGGAGTGAATCACCTCTCTTAAGTTACAGTTTAGGAGTGAATCACCTCTCTTAAGTTACAGTTTAGGAGTGAATCACCTCTCTTAAGTTACAGTTTAGGAGTGAATCACCTCTCTTAAGTTACAGTTTAGGAGTGAATCACCTCTCTTAAGTTACAGTTTAGGAGTGAATCACCTCTCTTAAGTTACAGTTTAGGAGTGAATCACCTCTCTTAAGTTACAGTTTAGGAGTGAATCACCTCCCTTAAGTTACAGTGTAGAAGTGAATCACTTCCCTTAACTTTTTATGGCTGCAGGGGCAGTATTGAGTCGCTTGGATGAAATTAACAACAACGAAAATAGATTTAAAATGATATAAAACACATGTTTGGGGTTTTAGGCTGGGTTTCTGTACAGCACTTTGAGATATCAGCTGGTGTATGAAGGGCTATATAAATACATTTGATTTGATTTGGTACAGACGGAAGCCACTACTTGGTAAAAGGCTCATGACAGCCCACTTGGAATTTGCCAAAAGGCACCTAAAGACTCTCAGACCATGAGAAACAAGATTAGTTAGTCTGATGAAACCAATATTGAATTCTTAGGCCTGAATGCCAAAGTGTCACGTCTGGAGGAACCCTGGCACCATCCCTACGGTGAAGCCCGGTGGTGGCAGCATCATGCTGTGGGGATGTTTTTCAGCAGCAGGGACTGGGAGACTAGTCAGGATCGAGGCAAAGATGAACGGAGAAAAATACAGAGAGATCAGTGCTCAGGACCTCAGACTGGGGTGAAGGTTGTCGTGGAAATTTCCTCTATTTACCTAATCATGGGAGCAAACCACACACACACACGTCAGAGTTAGTTATAAAAGTCCATCTTTAATTATATGAGCTCTATCAAAATCCTGTGACTCTCAGATAAAGTCAGTGTCTCCCAGTGAATTCTCAGAGAGTCCCCTTACAATGCAACTGAGTTCCTTTAATGGCAAAGACACCCATAGTCAGACAGCATAGACATAATTCATCGTTCAGCTTTGTCTCCTTTCCCAAACCACAGAACCATAAACCAATTCCTCCATATCAACAGGCATATATCAAATTGTCATTTAGATACAACCCACTCTAAATACAAACTCCTGGACAAACTCATGGAGAGGAGGGTGAGGCTATAGGTTAAGATAGAAACAACATAAGAGGGAGCATAGAATGATTCCAGACACTGCAACCCTCCTTTCCCCACTAGAAAAGGTAGGGAGTAAAATATATGTTTACACATGATGACACTTTGACCTCTCCCCTCTCAGCGGCCCATGCAACTTAGTCCTGACATAGAACAGATAACTGCCAATGGCCACCACTATAGTACAACAAAATACATTGTTATGACAAATAACTCATAAGTATAACATGTAAAATAACACATCTTATCTATGTTGACAGAGCTTGAGAGGATCTGCAGAGAAGAAAGGGAGAAACTCCCCAAATATAGATATGCCAAGCTTGTAGCGTCATACCCAAGAAAACTCAAATCTGTAATCGCTGCCAATGGTGCTTCAAGAAAGTACTGAGAAAAGGGTCTGAATGCCTATGTAAATGTGATATGTCAATCTTTAATTTGTAATAAATTAGCAAAAAATGTATAAAAACCTGTTTTTGCTTTGTCATTGTGGGGTATTGTGTGTAGATATATTTTGTGATCGATTTTAGAATAAGGTCATAGTGTAAGAAAATGTGGGAAAAGTCAAGGGGTCTAAATACTTTTCGAAGCCGCTATGTTTATTTAAAAAAGTGTGTGTGTGTGTGTATATATATATATATATATATATATAAGAATGAATATAAAAAAATAAGATATTAACGTATTGGAAAATCACAGGGATGCGATATATACGGTATCCCGCCCAACCCTATTGCTAACCTGCTTTGTCATTCTAGGTGCTAGACAGGAAGTCAGTCGGGTACCATGACTCTGGTGTCACAGCCATATCTGTCCCCAAACTGGTGTCACACTGATCTCTGTCCCCTTAGAAACCAATCTCCTGTTAATCCCTGGACCTTAAATGAACATCCTTTGATTCACCAGATCGACACTCCCATGCAGGGTACGTCCCCAGGGCAGTGTGGAGCTGGGTCTGTGGAGGAGTGTGGAGCAGTGTGGATCTGGGTCTGTGGAGGAGTGTGGAGCTGGGTCTGTGGAGGAGTGTGGAGCTGTGTGGAGCTGGGTCTGTGGAGGAGTGTGGAGCAGTGTGGAGCTGGGTCTGTGGAGGAGTGTGGAGCAGTGTGGAGCTGGGTCTGTGGAGGAGTGTGGAGCAGTGTGGAGCTGGGTCTGTGGAGGAGTGTGGAGCTGGGTCTGTGGAGGATTGTGGAGCAGTGTGGAGCTGGGTCTGTGGAGGAGTGTGGAGCAGTGTGGAGCTGGGTCTGTGGAGGAGTGTGGAGCTGGGTCTGTGGAGGAGTGTGGAACTGAGTCTGTGGAGCAGTGTGGAGCAGTGTGGAACTGAGTCTGTGGAGGAGTGTTGAGCTGGGTCTGTGGAGGAGTGTGGAGCAGTGTGGAGCTGGGTTTGTGTAGGAGTGTGGAGCTGGGTCTGTGGAGGAGTGTGGAGCTGGGTCTGTGGAGGAGTGTGGAGCAGTGTGGAGCTGGGTCTGTGGAGGAGTGTGGAGCAGTGTGGAGCTGGGTCTGTGGAGGAGTGTGGAGCAGTGTGGAGCTGGGTCTGTGGAGGAGTGTGGATCTGGGTCTGTGGAGGAGTGTGGAGCTGGGTCTGTGGAGGAGTGTGGAGCTGGGTCTGTGGAGGAGTGTGGAGCTGGGTCTGTGGAGGAGTATGGAGCTGGGTCTGTGGAGGAGTATGGAGCTGGGTCTGTGGAGGAGTGTGGATCTGGGTCTGTGGAGGAGTGTGGATCTGGGTCTGTGGAGGAGTGTGGAGCTGGGTCTGTGGAGGAGTGTGGAGCAGTGTGGAACTGAGTCTGTGGAGCAGTGCCCAACTTCAATCTAATGTTTACACAGAGAGGAGGAACACGTGTGGTTTGGCTGCTGTGCTCCCTTCTCGCTCTCTTTCTCTCTCTACCTCTCCTCTAACTGGTGTCACATCTTTCTCTATAGAGTGGGGCAGGATAGAGGAAGACAGGGAAGCGCATTTACTCTGTCAGAGCAGAGCATGCTGGGCACAGGAGGGGAGATAACAGCATCTCAGTTCCTCTCTCTGGGGGATTGAGAGCTCTGAGAGCTGGGAGTTAATTTCCTTTACTGCATCATGGTTCAATAGCAGCAGCCCCAGTATGGTTAATATCAGCCCCAGTATGGTTAATAGCAGCCCCAGTATGGTTAATAGCAGCCCCAGTATGGTTAATAGCAGCCCCAGTATGGTTAATAGCAGCCCCAGTATGGTTAATAGCAGCCCCAGTATGGTTAATAGCAGCCCCAGTATGGTTAATATCAGCCCCAGTATGGTTAATAGCAGCAGCCCCAGTATGGTTAATAGCAGCAGCCCCAGTATGGTTAATATCAGCCCCAGTATGGTTAATAGCAGCAGCCCCAGTATGGTTAATAGCAGCCCCAGTATGGTTAATAGCAGCCCCAGTATGGTTAATATCAGCAGCCCCAGTATGGTTAATATCAGACCCAGTATGGTTAATATCAGCCCCAGTATGGTTAATATCAGCCCCAGTATGGTTAATAGCAGCAGCCTCAGTATGGTTAATATCAGACCCAGTATGGTTAATAGCAGCAGCCCCAGTATGGTTAATAGCAGCAGCCCCAGTATGGTTAATATCAGCCCCAGTATGGTTAATATCAGCCCCAGTATGGTTAATAGCAGCAGCCCCAGTATGGTTAATAGCAGCAGCCCCAGTATGGTTAATATCAGCCCCAGTATGGTTAATATCAGCCCCAGTATGGTTAATAGCAGCCCCAGTATGGTTAATATCAGCAGCCCCAGTATGGTTAATATCAGACCCAGTATGGTTAATATCAGCCCCAGTATGGTTAATATCAGCCCCAGTATGGTTAATAGCAGCAGCCCCAGTATGGTTAATAGCAGCAGCCCCAGTATGGTTAATATCAGCCCCAGTATGGTTAATATCAGCCCCAGTATGGTTAATAGCAGCAGCCCCAGTATGGTTAATATCAGCCCCAGTATGGTTAATATCAGCCCCAGTATGGTTAATATCAGCCCCAGTATAGTTAATATCAGCCCCAGTATGGTTAATAGCAGCAGCCCCAGTATAGTTAATAGCAGCCCCAGTATGGTTAATATCAGCCCCAGTATGGTTAATATCAGCAGCCCCAGTATGGTTAATATCAGCCCCAGTATGGTTAATATCAGACCCAGTATGGTTAATATCAGCCCCAGTATGGTTAATAGCAGCAGCCCCAGTATGGTTAAAAGCAGCCCCAGTATGGTTAATAGCAGCCCCAGTATGGTTAATAGCAGCCCCAGTATGGTTAATAGCAGCCCCAGTATGGTTAATAGCAGCAGCCCCAGTATGGTTAATATCAGCCCCAGTATGGTTAATAGCAGCAGCCCCAGTATGGTTAATATCAGCCCCAGTATGGTTAATATCAGCCCCAGTATGGTTAATATCAGCCCAAGTATGGTTAATAACAGCCCCAGTATGGTTAATATCAGCCCCAGTATGGTTAATATCAGCAGCCCCAGTATGGTTAATATCAGCCCCAGTATGGTTAATATCAGACCCAGTATGGTTAATATCAGCCCCAGTATGGTTAATAGCAGCAGCCCCAGTATGGTTAATATCAGCCCCAGTATGGTTAATAGCAGCCCCAGTATGGTTAATAGCAGCCCCAGTATGGTTAATAGCAGCAGCCCCAGTATGGTTAATATCAGCCCCAGTATGGTTAATATCAGCCCCAGTATGGTTAATAGCAGCCCCAGTATGGTTAATAACAGCCCCAGTATGGTTAATATCAGCCCCAGTATGGTTAATAGCAGCAGCCCCAGTATGGTTAATAGCAGCAGCCCCAGTATGGTTAATAGCAGCAGCCCCAGTATGGTTAATAGCAGCCCCAGTATGGTTAATAGCAGCCCCAGTATGGTTAATAGCTGCCCCAGTATGGTTAATAGCAGCCCCAGTATGGTTAATAGCAGCAGCCCCAGTATGGTTAATAGCAGCAGCCCCAGTATGGTTAATAGCAGCCCCAGTATGGTTAATAGCAGCCCCAGTATGGTTAATAGCTGCCCCAGTATGGTTAATAGCAGCCCCAGTATGGTTAATAGCAGCCCCAGTATGGTTCAATAGAGCCCCAGTATAGTTAATAGCAGCCCCAGTATGGTTAATATCAGCCCCAGTATGGTTAATAGCAGCCCCAGTATGGTTAATAGCAGCCCCAGTATGGTTCAATAGCTGCCCCAGTATGGTTAATAACAGCCCCAGTATGGTTAATAGCAGCCCCAGTATGGTTAATATCAGCCCCAGTATGGTTAATATCAGCAGCCCCAGTATGGTTAATAGCAGCCCCAGTATGGTTAATAGCAGCAGCCCCAGTATGGTTAATAGCAGCCCCAGTATGGTTAATAGCAGCAGCCCCAGTATGGTTAATATCAGCAGCCCCAGTATGGTTAATAGCAGCCCCAGTATAGTTAATATCAGCACCAGTATGGTTAATAGCAGCCCCAGTATGATTAATAGCAGCCCCAGTATGGTTAATATCAGCCCCAGTATGGTTAATAGCAGCCCCAGTATGGTTAATATCAGCCCCAGTATGGTTAATATCAGCCCCAGTATGGTTAATATCAGCCCCAGTATGGTTAATATCAGCCCCAGTATGGTTAATAGCAGCCCCAGTATGGTTAATAACAGCCCCAGTATGGTTAATAACAGCCCCAGTATGGTTAATAGCAGCCCCAGTATGGTTAATAACAGCCCCAGTATGGTTAATAGCAGCCCCAGTATGGTTAATAGCAGCCCCAGTATGGTTAATAGCAGCCCCAGTATGGTTAATAGCAGCAGCCCCAGTATGGTTAATAGCAGCAGCCCCAGTATGGTTAATAGCAGCCCCAGTATGGTTAATATCAGCCCCTGTATGGTTAATATCAGCCCCAGTATGGTTAATAGCAGCAGCCCCAGTATGGTTAATAGCAGCAGCCCCAGTATGGTTAATATCAGCCCCAGTATGGTTAATAACAGCCCCAGTATGGTTAATATCAGCCCCAGTATGGTTAATATCAGCAGCCCCAGTATGGTACAATAGCAGCAGCCCCAGTATGGTTAATAGCAGCAGCCCCAGTATGGTTAATAGCAGCCCCAGTATGGTTAATAGCAGCCCCAGTATGGTTCAATAGCAGCCCCAGTATGGTTAATAGCAGCAGCCCCAGTATGGTTAATAGCAGCCCCAGTATGGTTAATATCAGCCCCAGTATGGTTAATATCAGCAGCCCCAGTATGGTACAATAGCAGCAGCCCCAGTATGGTTAATAGCAGCAGCCCCAGTATGGTTAATAGCAGCCCCAGTATGGTACAATAGCAGCCCCAGAACACTCCCCCTGAGATGAGAGCTACTGAGGCTGCATCACCTAATGTCACCGTATTCCCTTAATAGAGATCTACTAATGACCAGAGTCCTTAGGGTCCTGTTCAAAGTGATGCACTTTAAATGGAATACTGTGCCACTTGGGACACATCTTTACTCATGCTGCAATGGAAAAGGGAAAGGTGGACTGGAGATGCTGTATGGATGCTGTGTGGGGGAAATACAGTATCCTGGATGATGCTGTATGGATGCTGTGTGGGGGAAATACAGTATACTGGACGATGCTGTATGGATGCTGTGTGGGGGAAATACAGTATACTGGATGATGCTGTATGGATGCTGTGTGGGGGAAATACAGTATACTGGATGATGCTGTATGGATGCTGTGTGGGGGAAATACAGTATACTGGACGATGCTGTATGGATGCTGTGTGGGGGAGATACAGTATACTGGACGATGCTGTACAGATGCTGTGTGGGGGAAATACAGTATACTGGACTATGCTGTACGGATGCTGTGTGGGGGAGATACAGTATACTGACGATGCTGTACGGATGCTGTGTGGGGAGATACAGTATACTGACGATGCTGTACAGATGCTGTGTGGGGTGATACAGTATACTGATGATGCTGTATGGAAGCTGTGTGGGGGAGATACAGTATACTGGACGATGCTGTATGGAAGCTGTGTGGGGGAGATACAGTATACTGGACGATGCTGTACGGATGCTGTGTGGGGGAGATACAGTATACTGGATGATGCTGTATGGATGCTGTGTGGGGGAGATACAGTATACTGGACGATGCTGTATGGATGCTGTGTGGGGGAAATACAGTATACTGGACGATGCTGTACGATGCTGTGTGGGGGAGATACAGTATACTGGACGATGCTGTACGATGCTGTGTGGGGGAGATACAGTATACTGGACAATGCTGTACGATGCTGTGTGGGGGAGATACAGTATACTGGACGATGCTGTATGGATGCTGTGTGGGGGAGATACAGTATACTGGACGATGCTGTACGATGCTGTGTGGGGGAGATACAGTATACTGGACGATGCTGTACGATGCTGTGTGGGGGAGATACAGTATACTGGACGATGCTGTACGATGCTGTGTGGGGGAGATACAGTATACTGGACGATGCTGTACGAAGGCTGTGACCTCATCAGCGTGAGTTGAATGATCTTATGTTTGATATGTGGTTATAGGCACTTCATTAGCATATTCCCCTGCCTGCCTCCCAGTGGTTATAGGCACCTCATTAGCATATTTTCCCGTGTCTGCCTCCCAGTGGTTATAGGCACCTCATTAGCATATTCCCCTGCCTGCCTCCCAGTGGTTATAGGCACCTCATTAGCATATTCCCCTGTCTGCCTCCCAGTGGTTATAGGCACTTCATTAGCATATTCCCCTGCCTGCCTCCCAGTGGTTATAGGCACCTCATTAGCATATTTTCCCGTGTCTGCCTCCCAGTGGTTATAGGCACCTCATTAGCATATTCCCCTGCCTGCCTCCCAGTGGTCTAGGCACCTCATTAGCATGTTTCCCCCTGTCTGCCTCCTAGCGGTTATAGGCACCTCATTAGCATATTCCCCTGTCTTCCTCTTAGCCACTCCATCTATTGTCCCAAAAGGCACCCAATTCCCTCTGTAGTGCACTACTTTTGGCCAGGGCCCTGTGAAGAATATGGTGCCATTTGACACACTGTTGCTCCGTAAGTGGTGTTAACTGTATTCAGAGGTATTCAGTTCATAACATCCCTCTGTCTGTTGCTCCCCTCCCACCCCTTCCACACCTCAACCCCTCCCACCCCCCTTCCACCCCTCAAAACTCCCTTCTCCCTTCCGCTCCACCTCTCAGTTTTAAAATTGAGCAGTCATCACTTCTGAGCTTTCATTAATCAGACGTCTGTTTCCGTGGTGACGGGGCTGACCCCTGACCTTATGTGTCACCTAGCGACAACCCCGTAATAGTTCTAATTAAAGCTTGTCCCGCCATATTAGGCTGCTCTGCCCCCTCTCTCTCCTCCACAATACTTCCTGCTGCCCCCCATCTCCCTCTCCTCAACAATACTTTCTGCTGCCCCCCTCTCTCTCTCCTCCACATTACTTCCTGCTGCCCCCCCTCTCTCTCCTCCACAATACTTCCTGCTGCCCTCTCTCTCTCCTCCACAATACTTTCTGCTGCCCCCTCTCTCTCCTCCACATTACTTCCTGCTGCCCCCTCTCTCTCCTCCACAATACTTCCTGCTGCCCCCCATCTCCTCTCCTCCACAATACTTTCTGCTGCCCCCTCTCTCTCTCCTCCACATTACTTCCTGCTGCCCCCCTCTCTCTCCTCCACAATACTTCCTGCTGCCCTCTCTCTCTCCTCCACAATACTTCCTGCTGCCCCCTCTCTCTCCTCCACATTACTTCCTGCTGAACTGCCCCCCCCTCTCTCTCCTCCACAATACTTCCTGCTGCCCCCTCTCTCTCCTCCACATTACTTCCTGCTGAACTGCCCCCCCTCTCTCTCCTCCACAATACTTGCTGCTGCCCCCTCTCTCTCCTCCACATTACTTCCTGCTGAACTGCCCCCCTCTCTCTCCTCCACATTACTTCCTGCTGAACTGCCGCCCCCCTCAATCCTCCACAATACTTCCTTCCTGCTGCCCCCCATCTCTCTCTCCTCCACAATACTTCCTGCCGCCCCCCTCAATCCTCCACAATACTTCCTGCTGCCCCCCATCTCTCTCTCCTCCACAATACTTCCTGCTGCCCCCCTCTCTCTCCTCCACAATACTTCCTGCTGCCCCCATCTCTCTCTCCTCCACATTACTTCCTGCTGCCCCCCTCTCTCTCTCCTCCACATTACTTCCTGCTGCCCCCCCCTCTCTCTCCTCCACAATACTTCCTGCTGCCCCCCTCTCTCTCCTCCACATTACTTCCTGCCCCCCTCCCTCCTCTCCTCCACAATACTTCCTGCTGCCCCCTCTCTCCTCCACAATACTTGCTGCTGCCCCCTCTCTCTCCTCCACATTACTTCCTGCTGAACTGCCCCCCTCTCTCCTCCACATTACTTCCTGCTGAACTGCCGCCCCCCCCCTCAATCCTCCACAATACTTCCTGCTGCCCCCATCTCTCTCTCCTCCACAATACTTCCTGCTGCCCCCCTCTCTCTCTCCTCCACAATACTTCCTGCTACCCCCCCTCTCTCCTCCACAATACTTCCTGCCGCCCCCCTCTCTCTCCACATTACTTCCTGCTGCCCCCTCTCTCTCTCCTCCACATTACTTCCTGCTGCCCCCCTCTCTCTCCTCCACATTACTTCCTGCTGCCCCTCCTCTCTCTCCTCCACAATACTTCCTGCTGCCCCCCTCTCTCTCTCCTCCACAATTCTTCCTGCTGCCCCCTCTCTCTCCTCCACATTACTTCCTGCTGCCCCCCTCTCTCCTCCACAATACTTCCTGCTGCCCCCTCTCTCCTCCACAAATTTCCTGCAACCCCCCTCTCTCCTCCACATTACTTCCTGCTGCCCCCATCCTCTCTCTCCTCCACATTACTTCCTCCTGCCCCCCTCTCTCTCTCCTCCACATTACTTCCTGCTGCCCCCCCTCTCTCCTCCACAATACTTCCTGCTGCCCCCCTCTCTCTCCTCCACATTACTTCCTGCTGCCCCCCTCTCTCTCCTCCACAATACTTCCTGCTGCCCCCCCTCTCTCTCCTCCACAATACTTCCTGCTGCACCCCCCTCTCTCCTCCACATTACTTCCTGCTGCCCCCCTCTCTCTCCTCCACATTACTTCCTGCTGCCCCCCTCTCTCTCCTCCACATTACTTCCTGCTGCCCCCCCTCTCTCTCCTCCACAATACTTCCCTGCACCCCCTCTCTCTCTCCTCCACATTACTTCCTGCTGCCCCCCTCTCTCTCCTCCACATTACTTCCTGCTGCCCCCCCTCTCTCTCCTCCACAATACTTCCTGCTGCCCCCCTCTCTCCTCCACATTACTTCCTGCTGCCCCCCTCTCTAAACCACATTACTTCCTGCCCCCCCTCTCTCCTCCACAATACTTCCTGCTGCCCCCCCCTCTCTCCTCCACAATACTTCCTGCTGCCCCCCTCTCTCCTCCACATTACTTCCTGCTGCCCCCTCTCTCCTCCACAATACTTCCTGCTGCCCCCCCTCTCTCTCCTCCACAATACTTCCTGCTGCCCCCCCTCTCTCTCCACATTACTTCCTGCTGCCCCCCCTCTCTCTCCTCCACAATACTTCCTGCTGCCCCCCATCTCTCTCCTCCACATTACTTCCTGCTGCCTCCCCTCTCTCCTCCACAATACTTCCTGCTGCCCCCCCTCTCTCTCCTCCACATTACTTCCTGCTGCCCCCCCTCTCTCCTCCACAATACTTCCTGCTGCCCCCTCTCTCTCCTCCACAAATTTCCTGCTGCCCCCCCCCTCTCTCTCCTCCACATTACTTCCTGCTGCCCCCATCCCCCTCTCTCTCCTCCACAATACTTCCTGCTGCCCCCCCTCTCTCCTCCACAACACTTCCTGCTGCCCCCTCTCTCCTCCACAATACTTCCTGCTGCCCCCACTCTCTCTCCTCCACATTACTTCCTGCTGCACTGCCCCCCTCTCTCTCTCCCCCACAATACTTCCTGCTGCCTCCCCCTCTCTCTCTCCTCTCACTCTGGAAAGTGAAGCGAGGCTGGTATTGAGATCGCCTGTGTATTCGGTGGGAGAAAGGGAGAGAAAGAGAGAGAGCAAGAGAGTGTGGGGGGTGGGGTGGGAGAGAAAGAGAGAGAGCAAGAGAGTGTGAGGGGGTGGGGTGGGAGAGAAAGAGAGAGAGAGAGAGAGAGAGTGTGTGGGGTGGGAGGTGGGTGGTGGGGGGGAGAGAAAGAGAGAGAGAGAGAGAGAGAGAGAGAGAGAGAGAGAGACAGAGAGAGAGAGAGAGAGAGAGAGAGAGAGAGAGAGAGAGAGAGAGAGAGAGAGAGAGAGAGAGAGAGAGAGAGAGTGTGGGGGGTGGGAGGTGGGTGGTGGGTGGGGGGATACCAAAAGATTGAGAGAGTAAAAGGGCTGGCCGACACCAAGGTTGTCTCCTTTGGCAGAGACAGTAGCTTCGTCCACCTCAGATCGCCAACACAACTTAGGTGATTAAATCAACATTCCGTTATTTAGGGACGAACGGGGCAGAGTTTACCCTGGACGCAGGGCAGTGTCGTCAGAAGCGAGGCTTTTAGGGAAACGCTATTTCAGTTGTTAGTTGTTTTTTATTAGCTTCACTATATCAGATGGTTTTTTTTTCTAACGTCGGATATCAACCTGGCTGTGATTTAAAGGATAACATCACTGCTTCTCTCTCGTGTTTAATTACATGCAATGTTGTGTATCCAAGCCATCTAATATATTGGTACGAGCGGAATGGAGAAAGGTATTCATTATGTGTCTATGTTTATTACTGTATCGAGTGGTACAGTCGTTTCTCCTTGCGAGCTTGAACACCACTGTACTTAGAGGTAATTTGTGGTTTAGTACGGTACCCTGCGTCACCACTTCATTCCTCCAGACCACCACACGGGGGCGTTAGAGCACTGATTATGCTTTTTGGGGTCCTACTGTGTCTCTAACTGACAATGAGTGGTCGACATAAACCTAAATAGAAACGGATAATTGTGTACGACTTCAGTATTACTAAAACTGTTGTTACGCTGGGTTTTAATTGTTTTATTTCGGATTATTTTACTGACCGGTCATGTTGCACAGCGCCAACGGTGTAAGACACTGCATAGCAGTGCACAGTGCCCGAGTGTCCCAACGGTCTAAGACACTGCATAGCAGTGCACAGTGCCTGAGTGTCCCAACGGTCTAAGACACTGCATAGCAGTGCACAGTGCCTGAGTGTCCCAACAGTCTAAGACACTGCATAGCAGTGCACAGTGCCTGAGTGTCCCAACGGTCTAAGACACTGCATAGCAGTGCACAGCGCCTGAGTGTCCCAACGGTCTAAGACACTGCATAGCAGTGCACAGCCCCTGAGTGTCCCAACGGTCTAAGACACTGCATAGCAGTGCACAGCGCCTGAGTGTCCCAACGGTCTAAGACACTGCATAGCAGTGCACAGCGCCTGAGTGTCCCAACGGTCTTAGACACTGCATAGCAGTGCACAGCGCCTGAGTGTCCCAACGGTCCTTGATATTGCATAGCAGTGCACAGCGCCTGAGTGTCCCAACGGTCCTTGATATTGCATAGCAGTGCACAGCGCCTGAGTGTCCCAACGGTCCTTGATATTGCATAGCAGTGCACAGCCCCTGAGTGTCCCAACGGTCCTTGATATTGCATAGCAGTGCACAGCGCCTGAGTGTCCCAACGGTCCTTGATATTGCATAGCAGTGCACAGCGCCTGAGTGTCCCAACGGTCCTTGATATTGCATAGCAGTGCACAGCGCCTGAGTGTCCCAACGGTCCTTGATATTGCATAGCAGTGCACAGCGCCTGAGTGTCCCAACGGTCCTTGATATTGCATAGCAGTGCACAGCGCCTGAGTGTCCCAACGGTCCTCGATATTGCATAGCAGTGCACAGCGCCTGAGTGTCCCAACGGTCCTTGATATTGCATAGCAGTGCACAGCGCCTGAGTGTCCCAACGGTCCTTGATATTGCATAGCAGTGCACAGCGCCTGAGTGTCCCAACGGTCCTTGATATTGCATAGCAGTGCACAGCCCCTGAGTGTCCCAACGGTCCTTGATATTGCATAGCAGTGCACAGCGCCTGAGTGTCCCAACGGTCCTTGATATTGCATAGCAGTGCACAGCGCCTGAGTGTCCCAACGGTCTAAGACACTGCATAGCAGTGCACAGCGCCTGAGTGTCCCAACGGTCTAAGACACTGCATAGCAGTGCACAGCGCCTGAGTGTCCCAACGGTCTAAGACACTGCATAGCAGTGCACAGCGCCTGAGTGTCCCAACGGTCCTCGATATTGCATAGCAGTGCACAGCGCCTGAGTGTCCCAACGGTCCTCGATATTGCATAGCAGTGCACAGCGCCTGAGTGTCCCAACGGTCCTCGATATTGCATAGCAGTGCACAGCGCCTGAGTGTCCCAACGGTCCTCGATATTGCATAGCAGTGCACAGCGCCTGAGTGTCCCAACGGTCCTTGATATTGCATAGCAGTGCACAGCGCCTGAGTGTCCCAACGGTCCTTGATATTGCATAGCAGTGCACAGCGCCTGAGTGTCCCAACGGTCCTTGATATTGCATAGCAGTGCACAGCGCCTGAGTGTCCCAACGGTCCTTGATATTGCATAGCAGTGCACAGCGCCTGAGTGTCCCAACGGTCCTTGATATTGCATAGCAGTGCACAGCGCCTGAGTGTCCCAACGGTCCTCGATATTGCATAGCAGTGCACAGCGCCTGAGTGTCCCAACGGTCCTTGATATTGCATAGCAGTGCACAGCGCCTGAGTGTCCCAACGGTCCTTGATATTGCATAGCAGTGCACAGCGCCTGAGTGTCCCAACGGTCCTTGATATTGCATAGCAGTGCACAGCGCCTGAGTGTCCCAACGGTCCTCGATATTGCATAGCAGTGCACAGCGCCTGAGTGTCCCAACGGTCCTTGATATTGCATAGCAGTGCACAGCGCCTGAGTGTCCCAACGGTCCTTGATATTGCATAGCAGTGCACAGCGCCTGAGTGTCCCAACGGTCCTTGATATTGCATAGCAGTGCACAGCCCCTGAGTGTCCCAACGGTCCTTGATATTGCATAGCAGTGCACAGCGCCTGAGTGTCCCAACGGTCCTCGATATTGCATAGCAGTGCACAGCGCCTGAGTGTCCCAACGGTCCTTGATATTGCATAGCAGTGCACAGCGCCTGAGTGTCCCAACGGTCCTTGATATTGCATAGCAGTGCACAGCGCCTGAGTGTCCCAACGGTCCTTGATATTGCATAGCAGTGCACAGCCCCTGAGTGTCCCAACGGTCCTTGATATTGCATAGCAGTGCACAGCGCCTGAGTGTCCCAACGGTCCTTGATATTGCATAGCAGTGCACAGCGCCTGAGTGTCCCAACGGTCCTTGATATTGCATAGCAGTGCACAGCGCCTGAGTGTCCCAACGGTCCTTGATATTGCATAGCAGTGCACAGCGCCTGAGTGTCCCAACGGTCCTTGATATTGCATAGCAGTGCACAGCGCCTGAGTGTCCCAACGGTCCTCGATATTGCATAGCAGTGCACAGCGCCTGAGTGTCCCAACGGTCCTTGATATTGCATAGCAGTGCACAGCGCCTGAGTGTCCCAACGGTCCTTGATATTGCATAGCAGTGCACAGCGCCTGAGTGTCCCAACGGTCCTTGATATTGCATAGCAGTGCACAGCCCCTGAGTGTCCCAACGGTCCTTGATATTGCATAGCAGTGCACAGCGCCTGAGTGTCCCAACGGTCCTTGATATTGCATAGCAGTGCACAGCGCCTGAGTGTCCCAACGGTCCTTGATATTGCATAGCAGTGCACAGCGCCTGAGTGTCCCAACGGTCCTTGATATTGCATAGCAGTGCACAGCGCCTGAGTGTCCCAACGGTCTAAGACACTGCATAGCAGTGCACAGCGCCTGAGTGTCCCAACGGTCCTTGATATTGCATAGCAGTGCACAGCGCCTGAGTGTCCCAACGGTCCTTGATATTGCATAGCAGTGCACAGCGCCTGAGTGTCCCAACGGTCCTTGATATTGCATAGCAGTGCACAGCGCCTGAGTGTCCCAACGGTCCTTGATATTGCATAGCAGTGCACAGCGCCTGAGTGTCCCAACGGTCCTTGATATTGCATAGCAGTGCACAGCGCCTGAGTGTCCCAACGGTCCTTGATATTGCATAGCAGTGCACAGCGCCTGAGTGTCCCAACGGTCCTTGATATTGCATAGCAGTGCACAGCGCCTGAGTGTCCCAACGGTCCTTGATATTGCATAGCAGTGCACAGCGCCTGAGTGTCCCAACGGTCCTTGATATTGCATAGCAGTGCACAGCGCCTGAGTGTCCCAACGGTCCTCGATATTGCATAGCAGTGCACAGCGCCTGAGTGTCCCAACGGTCCTTGATATTGCATAGCAGTGCACAGCGCCTGAGTGTCCCAACGGTCCTTGATATTGCATAGCAGTGCACAGCGCCTGAGTGTCCCAACGGTCCTTGATATTGCATAGCAGTGCACAGCCCCTGAGTGTCCCAACGGTCCTTGATATTGCATAGCAGTGCACAGCGCCTGAGTGTCCCAACGGTCCTTGATATTGCATAGCAGTGCACAGCGCCTGAGTGTCCCAACGGTCCTTGATATTGCATAGCAGTGCACAGCGCCTGAGTGTCCCAACGGTCCTTGATATTGCATAGCAGTGCACAGCGCCTGAGTGTCCCAACGGTCTAAGACACTGCATAGCAGTGCACAGCGCCTGAGTGTCCCAACGGTCCTTGATATTGCATAGCAGTGCACAGCGCCTGAGTGTCCCAACGGTCTAAGACACTGCATAGCAGTGCACAGCGCCTGAGTGTCCCAACGGTCCTTGATATTGCATAGCAGTGCACAGCGCCTGAGTGTCCCAACGGTCCTTGATATTGCATAGCAGTGCACAGCGCCTGAGTGTCCCAACGGTCCTTGATATTGCATAGCAGTGCACAGCGCCTGAGTGTCCCAACGGTCCTTGATATTGCATAGCAGTGCACAGCGCCTGAGTGTCCCAACGGTCTAAGACACTGCATAGCAGTGCACAGCGCCTGAGTGTCCCAACAGTCTAAGACACTGCATAGCAGTGCACAGCGCCTGAGTGTCCCAACGGTCTAAGACACTGCATAGCAGTGCACAGCGCCTGAGTGTCCCAACGGTCTAAGACACTGCATAGCAGTGCACAGCGCCTGAGTGTCCCAACGGTCTAAGACACTGCATAGCAGTGCACAGCGCCTAAGTGTCCCAACGGTCTAAGACACTGCATAGCAGTGCACAGCGCCTGAGTGTCCCAACGGTCTAAGACACTGCATAGCAGTGCACAGCGCCTGAGTGTCCCAACGGTCCTTGATATTGCATAGCAGTGCACAGCGCCTGAGTGTCCCAACGGTCCTTGATATTGCATAGCAGTGCACAGCCCCTGAGTGTCCCAACAGTCCTTGATATTGCATAGCAGTTGTCGTGTCTTTGACACAGTGTATGCCGTGTTGCTACAGATGCTACAGATGTTCCCGTGGTGTCCTTGACTGGGAGACCCATGACATGACTGTAGGATTTTGTTTTTTCTCCCTCTAAAACAGCAATAAATCATTCTAAAAAGCAAACTGGCTTAATATACAAATTAGTAACAATATCATGTTCAAGAATGGCTTTTTCCCTGTCATTTTACCTTATTTGAAAATGAAATCATCGTCCCACCAGGGAAAATGCAGACGCCAAATTCAAATAAAATACTATAAAATCAAACTTTTGTTGATTCACACATGTAAGATACCAAATTAAAGCCGCACTCGTTGTGAATCCAGATTTTTATTATCTGATGATAGCCCAACAGTAAACAAAGAGTGTAGCATATTTCAACCCTGCAGGCGCGACACAAAACACAGAAATAAAAATATAATTAATGCCTTACCTTTGACAAACTTATTTTGTTGGCACTCCAACATGTCCCATAAACATCACAAATGGTACAGAATGGTTCAACATGGTACAGAATGGTTCAACATGGTACAGAATGGTTCAACATGGTACGTAATGGTACAACATGGTACAGAATGGTTCAACATGGTACGTAATGGTACAACATGGTATAGAATGGTTCAACATGGTACAGAATGGTTCAACATGGTACAGAATGGTTCAACATGGTACAGAATGGTTCAACATGGTACAGAATGGTACATAATGGTACAGCATTGTGTAGTAAAGTGTGTTGTGTACATAAAACAAAAAGCTGGGGTATTAACGTTTTCACAGCAACGGAATCGCTCCCAAATATCCACTCTGTCTAGTAACATTACTGAATGGTGTACATGTTGCATATGTAAAAACCAGACTGAGCTAGGTATTTATCATTGACCTCTGTTTATCCTACACCCAGCTATCATTTTGGTTGTCCCCCAAATTAAAGATCATTTTTAATCATTTTGATAATGAAAGTATTTTTAAGGGGAGGCAGCTGGGTGATAGATATATGAGTTTATGGCAGTTGACAAGGTACATTACACTGGAGACATTAGAACTGGCTTTCTGACAAACAGCCCATCAGACAATGACCAGGAAGTTGTAGGTGGGATGCAGAGAGGGGGAGATGTAGAGAGAGTGAAAGAAGGAGGGAGGGAGAGATTGAGGGAGAAATGGAAGGAGAGAGAGAGTGAAAGGAGGGAGGGAGAGATTGAGGGAGAGATGGAAGGAGGGAGAGAGATGGGAGAGGGATGAAGGGGGGAGAGATGGAAGGAGGGAGAGAGAGAGATGGAGGAAGAGGGATGGAAGGGGGGAGAGATGGAAGGAGGGAGAGGGATGGAGGGGGAGGGATGGAAGGGGTGAGAGATGGAAAGATAAGGATGGAGAGAAAGAGAGGGAAGGGTTGCCAGGAGGGAGAAAGGGGGAAGACAGGGGGGAAGGTAGCCGTTGATGACAGAGAGAGACCGTCCCTACACAAACTCACTTCTTGAGAGCGAAAAGCTGGAGACTGTGAGGCCGGCCAAGACCCACTCCCCCCATCTCTATTAAAATATTAAATACACATGAATAGGTTTGGCTATTTCAGCTACATCCATTGCTGACAGGTGTATAACATTTAGCAAACAGCCATGCAATCTCCAAAGACAAACATTGGCAGTAAAATGGCCCAGTGACTTTCAACGTGGCACCGTCATAGGATGCCACCTTTCCAACAAGTCCTGCTAGAGCTGGCCCGGTCAACTTTAAGTGCTGTTATTGTGAAGTGTAAACATCTAGAAGCATCAACGGCTCATTCGCGAAGTGGAACAGGAACGCCAAGAGCTGAAGCTTGTAGCGCGTAAAAATTCCAAACTGCCTCCAGAAGCCACATCAGCACAAGAACTGTTCAACTGTTCGGGAGCTTCACGAAATGGATTTCCATGACCGATTAGCTGCACACAAGCCTAAGATCACCATGCGCAATGCCAAGCGTCGGCTGGAGTGGTGTAAAGTACTGTCACGTTCGTCTAATCAATTAACGGACCAAGCATCGGCTGGAGTGGTGTAAAGTTCTGTCACGTTCGTCAAATGAATTAACGGACCAAGCTTCGGCTGGAGTGGTGTAAAGTTCCACTGGATGTCATAAGGTGAATGCACCAATTTGTAAGTCGCTCTGGATAAGAGCGTCTGCTAAATGACTTAAATGTAATGTAAATGTAAAGTTCTGTCACGTTCGTCTAATGAATTAACGGACCAAGGCGCAGCGTACGTATAGAGTTCCACATATTTATTAGAAAGTGAACCTTAGAAAAAAACGAAACGATAAATAATCAAATAAACGTGATGGCAATGCAGTGCTAACAGGCAACTAAACATAAACAACATCCCATAATACACAGGTGGAAAACATGCTATTTTAAGTATGATCCCCAATTAGAGACAACGATTACCAGCTGCCTCTAATTGGGAATCATACAAATCACCAACATAGAAAATAAAACCTAGAACCCCACATAGAAAATACAAACCAGAACAAATGTTCTCTATGGTCAGGATGTGACAAGATCTCTGCCATTCGACTCTGGAACAGCAGAACCACATTCTCTGGAGTGACGAATCACGCTTCACCATCTGGCAGTCTGACAGACAAATCTGGGTTTTGGCATATGCCAGGAGAATGCTACCAACTGTAAAGTTTGGTGGAGGAGGAATAATGTTCTGGGGCTGTTCTTCATAGTTCGGACTAGCCCCCTTAGTTCTTAACTTCCATGTTTTTGTCAATAGTTTTGGGGAAGGCCCTTTCCTGTTTCAGCGGACAATGCCACCGTGCACAAAGTGAGGTCCATACAGAAATGACTTGTCAAGATTGATGTGGAAGAACTTGACTGTCCTGTACAGAGACCTGACCTTAACCCCATCGAACACCTTTGAGATGAATTGGAACGCCGACTGCGAGCAAGGACTAATCGCCCATCAGTGCCCGACCTCACTAACGCTCTTCTGGCTGAATGGAAGCAAGTCCACACAGCAATGTTCCAACATCTAGTGGAAAGCCTTCCCAGAAGAGTGGAGGCTGTTGAAGCCGAAAAGGAAGGAACCAACTCCATATTGATGCCCATGATTTTGGATGTTCAATGAGCAGGAGTCCACATACTTTTTAGTACATGTCATTACAGAGCAGGGCACATGACCTTCTTTTAAAATCTACAAAAACCCTATTACTAGGGGCCTGGAGAGATCTTTGTCTACGTGCTAAAGAGGCCCATTGTCTTCACACAGGGTCTGCGTCCCGAAATGGCACCTTATTCCCTATATAGTACACTACTTTTGAACATGGCCTATATGGAGTAGGGTGCCGTTTGTTAATTGCCTGTTGCATTGAGAGGGACTCTGTTAGTTGGCAGTGGCATTGAGAGGGACTCTGTTAATTGGCAGGGGCATTGAGAGGGACTCTGTTAATTGGCAGGGGCATTGAGAGGGACTCTGTTAATTGGCAGGGGCATTGAGAGGGACTCTGTTAGTTGGCAGGGGCATTGAGAGGGACTCTGTTAGTTGGCAGGGGCATTGAGAGGGACTCTGTTAATTGGCAGGGGCATTGAGAGGGACTCTGTTAATTGGCAGGGGCATTGAGAGGGACTCTGTTAATTGGCAGGGGCATTGAGATGGACTCTGTTAATTGGCAGGGGCATTGAGAGGGACTCTGTTAATTGGCAGGGGCATTGAGAGGGACTCTGTTAATTGGCAGGGGCATTGAGAGGGACTCTGTTAATTGGCAGGGGCATTGAGATGGACTCTGTTAATTGGCAGGGGCATTGAGAGGGACTATGTTAATTGGCGGGGCATTGAGAGGGACTCTGTTAGTTGGCAGGGGCATTGAGAGGGACTCTGTTAGTTGGCAGGGGCATTGAGAGGGACTCTGTTAGTTGGCAGGGGCATTGAGAGGGACTCTGTTAGTTGGCAGGGGCATTGAGAGGGACTCTGTTAGTTGGCAGGGACATTCAGAGGGACTCTGTTAGTTGGCAGGGGCATTGAGAGGGACTTTCAACTGTTCTGCCTTACTATTATTCAACCATGCTGGTCATTTATGAACATTTGAACATCTTGGCCACGTTCTGTTATAATCTCCACCCGGCACAGCCAGAAGAGGACTGGCCACCCCACATATGCTCTCTCTAATTCTCTCTTTCTTTCTCTCTCGGAGGACCTGAGCCCTAGGACCGTGCCCCAGGACTACCTGACATGATGGCTCCTTGCTGTCCCCAGTCCACCTGACTGCTGCTGCTCCAGTTTCAACTGTTCTGCCTTATTATTATTCGACCATGCTGGTCATTTATGAACATTTGAACATCTTGGTCATGTTCTGTTATAATCTCTACCCGGCACAGCCAGAAGAGGACTGGCCACCCCACATAGCCCGGTTCCTCTCTAGGTTTCTTCCTAGGTTTTGGCCTTTCTAGGGAGTTTTTCCTAGCCACCGTGCTTTTACACCTGCATTGTTTGCTGTTTGGGGTTTTAGGCTGGGTTTCTGTACAGCACTTTGAGATATCAGCTGATGTACGAAGGGCTATATAAATAAATTTGATTTGATTTGATTTGACTCTGTTAATTGGCAGGGGCATTGAGAGGGACTCTGTTAATTGGCAGGGGCATTGAGAGGGACTCTGTCAGTTGGCAGGGGCATTGAGAGGGACACTGTTAGTTGGCAGGGGCATTGAGAGGGACTCTGTCAGTTGGCAGGGGCATTGAGAGGGACTCTCTGTTAATTGGCTCTTGCATTGATAGGTACAGTGTTAATTGGCTGTTGCATTGAGAGGGACTCTCTGTTAATTGGCTCTTGCATTGAGAGGTACAGTGTTAATTGGCTGTTGCATTGATAGGGACTCTCTGTTAATTGGCTGTTGCATTGAGAGGGACTCTCTGTTAATTGGCTGTTGCATTGAGAGGGACTCTCTGTTAATTGGCTGTTGCATTGAGAGGGACTCTCTGTTAATTGGCTGTTGCATTGAGAGGGACTCTCTGTTAATTGGCTGTTGCATTGAGAGGGACTCTCTGTTAATTGGCTGTTGCATTGAGAGGGACTCTCTGTTAATTGGCAGGGGCATTGAGATGGACTGTCTGTTAATTGGCAGGGGCATTGAGATGGACTGTCTGTTAATTGGCAGGGGGGGTCTGTTTTGAGGGGCATTGAGATGGACTGTCTGTTAATTGGCAGGGGCATTGAGATGGACTGTCTGTTAATTGGCAGGGGCATTGAGATGACTTAATTGGCAGGGGCATTGAGATGGACTGTCTCTTAAATGGCAGTTGCTTTGAGAGGGAATCTCTGTTAAATGGTTGTGGCATTGAGAGGTACTCTATGTTGATTGGCAGGGGCATTGAGATGGACTCTGTTAATTGGCAGGGACATTTAGAGGGACATTGTGTTCTGCTTCAGTGGTCCTAATTAAGACTTTTCCTAAACCAGACCGACATGAGTACTGATGACATGTTCCCACTATGGTTCTGAAAATGAATACTGATGATTAATCCATAATATACATCTCACTCTTGGGCTTCCTTAAGTTGATATTATGTCTTGAATGAGTCTCATATTAACTGCTTTGTTATACTATAAAGGCTATACTGGTGACGTAGATTCTAGACATTTCTAGTCTCTTCTACTGGATCTTGATTTATAGACCTCTCTTAGTCTCTCACATAGTATCTACTCATCGCTAGCTAGTGGAGTAGTGCCATATCTCCCTTCCTTCCCTAATTCTCTCTCCTGATTCTTTCCCCCCTCTCTCCCTCTCTCGCTCTCTTTTGATTCTGCCTTCCCCTCTCTCACTCTCTCTACCCTTATCTTCTCTCTCTTCTGATTGTCACCACTTTCTCTCTATCCCTCACTCCCTCTCTGTCTCTCTCTCCTCCCTAATATATATATGTCTCTCTCTCTCTTTATTCTCTCCCTATCTCTCTCTCTCCTCCTTTCTCTCTCTCTTTCCCCCCTCTCACTCCCTCTCTCTCTCTCTCCCTCTCTCTCTCTCACCTCTCTCTCACTCCCTCTCTGTTTCTCTCTCTCTCCTCCCTAATATATATCTCTCTCCCTCTCTCTCTCTATTCTCTCTATCTCTCTGTCTCTCTCCTCCTCTCTCTCTCTCTTCCCCTCTCTCTCTCTCTCTCTCTCTCTCTGCTCTCCCTATCTCTCTCTCTCTCCCTAATCCCTCTCTCTCTCCCTATCCACCTTTATTCGTTCATGAAGTTTAATTATCACCGTAATCAGCCGTTTCGTCCATAAGCCGAGTGATTGATCGCAGGGGGATCACACGGACCAGACCTAATCTGCATCAGCCCTAGGACAGAGCCTTGTGGAACGCCATCCAGATGATTATCTTAATTAAAACCTGTTTCATTGGACGGACAAACACACACACACCTGCACGCACACACACACACATGTAAACAAAACAGACACAGACTCACATTCAAACACAACCAGCGTTGAATTGAAAAGTATCCACGCAAACAAACATCCTCAACCTACTCTCCTCATAAGCCACAGTGATATCTGATATAAAAAGAGAGAAATAAAGAATGGGAGGGAGAGAAAAGACAGAGAGAGACCGAGACAGAGAGAGAGAGAATATATGCAATATCCCAGTTGGACAGATACCCTGGGTTTTGTCAATATTTTCCAATATTTCCTAATCTGTTGTGAGGACGACAGAGGTGCATAATATTGTGGAAAAGTTTTTTTTTTTTTTGCTATGCAAATCAGTGTTCTGTTGTCAGGCAAGACGGATGGGTCTGAGAGACAAGCTGAAGGGGGACTGAGTGGAATGGAGTGTGTCTCAAAGCCCAGTCATGGTCAACAGTAGCACTGTTATATTATACTTTGTTACATATACATGTTATATGTATTATATGGGCACCATTTGAGACGCAAACATTCCAAGATGGAATATATATAATATAATAATAATATATGCCATTTAGCAGACGCTTTATCCAAAGCGACTTACAGTCATGTGTGCATACATTCTACGTATGGGTGGTCCCGGGAATCGAACCCACTACCCTGGCGTTACAAGCGCCATGCTCTACCAACTGAGCTACAGTTTCCCCAGATGGTAGATGGCACTGACAGATATGGATGGCCCTTCTGCTCCTTCGCAGCATTTTTTTAAAATTTTTGTGTATTATTTCTTATATTACTACCCCAGCATTTTTATTGTGTTATTAGATACAGTTGAAAGTCAGACGTTTTACGTTTTACATACACCTCAGTCAAATACATTTAAAACATGTTTGGGATAGCGGGGCAGTATTTTCACATCCGGATGAAAAGATTGCCAAAAGTAAACTGCCTTCTACTCAGGCCCAGAAGCTAGGATATGCATATAATTGGTAGATTTGGATAGAAAACACGCTAATGTTTCTAAAACTGTTTATATAATGTCTGTGAGTATAAAATAACTTATTTGGCAGGCGAAATCGCGAGGACAAACCATCCTGGAAAAACATTTTTTGAGTTCACTGTTTTCAATAGGTTTTCTATGGGAAACTAGATTTATGAGGCACCTGGTTGTAGCTCCTATGGAGGTCAATAGTCTTTAACAATTGGTTGTTTGTTTTTCTTCTGAGTAATGAAGAAGTAGTCCTGTTGTTTCAAGCCATGTTGACTCGACCTGGACAAAGCTCCACTTTGATTTTATCCGTTATTGAACACAATATATTCAGTCAGAAATTTTGTCTATAATTTATGTTTAAAAATACCTAAAGTTGGATTAGCAAAGTTGTTTGAAATATTTGGACCAAGTTTACAGGTAACTATGTTAGATCATTTGTAGTCATGCTGGGCAAGTTGGAACTTGTGTTTTTCTGAATCAAACGTGACAAATAAATCTACCTTTTGGGGGTATAAAGAATCAATTTTATCGAACAAAATTACCATTTGTGATGTTTCTGGGACATTTTGGAATGCCAACAGAGGAAGATCTTCAAAGGTAAAGCATTAAGTATTTCGTTATTTCCTGTAGCACCTCCCTGGTTGAAACATGTTTGTCACGCATTAGTATGATGGGGAGCCAGATAATCGCCATAAAATCTGACATGGATTAACCATAAAATCTGACATGGATTAACTAAAAAGTTCAGCTTTATTGTACTTGTGATTTCATGTAAGTGAAATATTTATAGCATTTATAGAAGTTGCGCTCTGCCATTTCACCAGATTTTGTCAAATCGATCAAAGGGATTTGATCCCTAAGAAGTTTAAACACAGTTTTTCACACTTCCTGACATTTTAATCCAAGTAAACATTCCCTGGCATAGGTCAGTTAGGATCACCACTTTATATTAAGAATGTGAAATGTCAGAATATAAGTAGAGAGAATTAATTATTTCATCACATTCCCAGTGGGTCAAAAGTTTACATATACTCAATTGGTATTTGGAAACATTGCTTTTAAATTGTTTAACTTGGGTCAAACGTTTTGGGTAGCCCTACACAAGCTTCCCACAATAAGTTGGGTGAATTTTGGCCCATTCCTCCTGACAGAGCTGGTGTAACTGAATTAGGTTTGTAGGGCTCCTTGCTCCTTGCTCGCACACACTATTTTCAGTTCTGCCAGCACATTTTCTATAGGATGAGGTCAGGGCTTTGTGATGGCCACTCCAATACCTTGACTTTGTTGTCTTTAAGCCATTTTGCCACAACGTTTGAAGTATACTTGGGGTCATTGTCCATTTGGAAGACCAATTTGCGACCAAACTTTAACTTCCTGACTGATGTCTTGAGATGTTGCGTCAATATATCCACATAATTTTCCGTCCTCATGCAGCCATCTATTTTGTGAAGTGCACCAGTCCCTCCTGCAGAAAAGCACCCCCACAACATGATGCTGCCACCCCTGTGCTTCACAGTCGAAATGGTGTTTTTCGGCTTACAAGCCTCCCCCTTTTTCCTCCAAACGTAACAATGGTTATGGTTAACAATTGGGGCTGCAGGGTAGCCTAGTGGTTAGAGCGTTGGACTAGTAACCGAAAGGTTGAAAGTTCAAATCCCCGAGCTGACAAGGTACAAATCTGTCGTTCTGCCCCTGAACAGGCAGTTAACCCACTGTTCCTAGGCCGTCATTGAAAATAAGAATTTGTTCTTAACTGACTTACCTGGTTAAATAAAGGTAAAAAATATTATGGCCAAACAGTTCTATTTTTTTGTTTAATCAGACCAGAGGACATTTCTCCAAAAGTATGATCTTTGTCCCCATGTGCAGTTGCAAACCGTAGTCTGGGTTTTTATGGTGGTTTTTGAGCAGTGGCTTCTTCCTTAATGAACGGCCTTTCAGGTTATGTAAAAATAGGATTCGTTTTACTGTGGATATAGATACTTTTGCACCTTTTTCCTCTAGCATCTTCACAAGGTCATTTGATGTTGTTCTGGGATTGATTTGCACTTTTCACACCAAAGTATGTTCAACTCTAGGAGACAGAACGCGTCTCCTTCCTGAGCGGTATGACGGCTGCAATGTCCCATGAGGTTTATACTTGCGTACTAGTGTTTGTAAAGATGAACGTGGTATCTTCAGGCATCTTCAGGCATTTGGAAATTGCTCTTAAGGATGAACCAGACCTCTGGAGGTCTACAATAGTTTTTTTTTCTGAGGTCTTGGCTGATTTCTTTTGATTGTCCCATGATGTCAAGCAAAGAGGCACTGAGTTTGATGATTGGCCATTCACAGGTACACCTCCAATTGACTCAAATGATGTCAATTAGCCTATCAGAAGCTTCTAAAGGCATGAAATCACTTTCTGGAATTTTCCAAGCTGTTTAAAGGCACAGTCAACTTGGTGTAAGTAAACTTCTGACCCACTGGAATTGTGATACAGTGAATTATAAGTTAAATAATCTGTCTGTAAACAATTGTTGGAAAAATTACTTGTGTCATGCACAAAGTAGATGTCCTAACCGACTTGCCAAAACTATAGTTTGTTAAAATGTGTGGAGTGGTTGAAAAACTATTTTTTTAATGACTCCAACCTAAGTGTATATAAACTTCCGACTTCAACTGTACAGCCGGGAAAGAACTTTTAGATATCAAAGCCACGGTAACTCACCAGCATTATGACCAGGAATACGGCTTTCCCGTATTCGTACACCCCAGGGAACTTATTCCAGAGTCTGCTCCAAAAATACAGCCTGCAGAGATATTCGTAGTGGACTTCTAGTCCAACTCAGGAGGCACGCACACCATCCACCGCTTCCCAGTATATTACTCGCTAATGTTCAGTCTCTGGATAATAAAGTAGACGAGTGAGGATCTCCTTACAGAGAGACATCAGGGGATTGTAACATACTCCTTTTCACAGAAACATGGCTCTCTCGGGATATACTGTCCCAGTCCATACAGCCAGCTGGGTTCTCAGACAAGAGAAGTATGTGACAGGGACTTCAGGCAATCACGGACTACAGAGGGAGAACCAGCCACGTCGCGGACAACGACGTTGTGCCTACGGACGAGCTAAACACCTCCTTCGCCCGCTTTGAGGATAACACAGTGTCATCGACGCTGCCCACTACCAAGGACTCTCCTTCTCATTGGCCGAATCGACATTTAACCCTCTCAAGACTGCCGACCCAGACGACATCCCTAGTCGCATCCTCAGAGCATGCGCAGAGCAGCTGGCTGGAGTGTTTACAGGCATTTTTAATCTCTCCTTATTCCAGTCTGCTGTCCCCACATGCTTCAAGATGTCCACCATTGTTCATGCACCCAATAAAGCAAAGATAGCGGAATTAATTGACAATCGCCCCGTAGCACTCCATCTGTCATCATGAAGTGCTTTGAGAGGCTAGTTAAATAGCCATCACTAGCTGGCTACCACCGGGTTACCCTGCACCTTAGAGGCTGCTGCCCTACATAAGTAGACTTGGAATCACTGGTCACTTTAATAATGGAACACTGGTCACTTTAATAATGGAACACTGGTCACTTTAATAATGGAACACTGGTCACTTTAATAATGGAACACTGGTCACTTTAATAATGGAACACTGGTCACTATAATAATGGAACACTGGTCACTTTAATAATGGAACACTGGTCACTTTAATAATGGAACACTGGTCACTATAATAATGGAACACTGGTCACTTTAATAATGGAACACTGGTCACTTTAATAATGGAACACTGGTCACTTTAATAATGGAACACTGGTCACTTTAATAATGGAACACTGGTCACTTTAATAATGGAACACTAGTCACTTTAATAATGGAACACTGGTCACTTTAATAATGGAACACTGGTCACTTTAATAATGGAACACTGGTCACTTTAATAATGGAACACTGGTCACTATAATAATGGAACACTAGTCACTTTAATAATGGAACACTGGTCACTTTAATAATGGAACACTGGTCACTTTAATAATGGAACACTGGTCACTTTAATAATGGAACACTGGTCGCTTTAATAATGGAACACTGGTCACTTTAATAATGGAACACTGGACACTTTAATAATGGAACACTGGTCGCTTTAATAATGGAACACTGGTCACTTTAATAATGGAACACTGGTCACTTTAATAATGGAACACTGGACACTTTAATAATGGAACACTGGTCGCTTTAATAATGGAACACTGGTCACTTTAATAATAGAACACTGGTCGCTTTAATAATGGAACACTGGTCACTTTAACACTGGTCACTTTAATAATGGAACACTGGTCACTTTAATAATAGAACACTGGTCACTTTAATAATGGAACACTGGTCACTTTAATAATGGAACACTGGTCACTTTAATAATAGAACACTAGTCACTTTAATAATGTTTAAACAATGTTAACATACTGCTTTACTCATCTCATATATATGTACTGTATTCTATTCTACTCTATTTTAGTCAATGCCACTCTGACATTGCTCAATCTAATTGATTAATTACATTATTTTACTTTTAGATTGGTGTGTATTTTTTAGATAGTACTGCACTGTTGGAGCTAGGAACACAAGCATTTAGTTAGATACTACTGCACTGTTGGAGCTAGGAACACAAGCATTTAGTTAGATAATACTGCACTGTTGGAGCTAGGAACACAAGCATTTAGTTAGATACTACTGCACTGTTGGAGCTAGGAACACAAGCATTTAGTTAGATAATACTGCACTGTTGGAGCTAGGAACACAAGCATTTAGTTAGATACTACTGCACTGTTGGAGCTAGGAACACAAGCATTTAGTTCGATACTACTGCACTGTTGGAGCTAGGAACACAAGCATTTAGTTAGATAATACTGCACTGTTGGAGCTAGGAACACAAGCATTTAGTTAGATACTACTGCACTGTTGGAGCTGGGAACACAAGCATTTAGTTAGATACTACTGCACTGTTGGAGCTAGAAACACAAGCATTTATCTACACCTGCAATAACATCTGCTAAAATATGTGTATGTGACCAATAACATTTGATTTGATGGTGTGCGCGGGGGGCTCCTGTAAGCCATGAACCTTTCTCTTGTCAAATGTATTCTCCATGTCTTGTCTGTATGTTATTTTCTCTGTCTTTCTCCTTCTGTCTTTCAAGCTCTCTTATCTTTCTATCCTCTCCTCCTCTGTCTCTCCCTTTTGTCTTCTTCTCCTCTCTCTCTTCCTCTTTCTCTCTCTTTATCACTCTCTCAGAAGATAGTGTTTAAGAGTCCTTCCCCCTTTCTCCATGCCAGGCGTCCATGGGTTCATTCCTAATTTTACTGCCCATAGAATCTCCCCTGGATGCTGAATGCAAAAGGGCCCTTTAATTTGTGGCAACACTTTTATTTAATTGCCATGCAGGAGATATATTCATCAATCTGTCCCGAATGGCACGCTATTCCCTTTATAGCGCACTAAGTTTGACCAGGGCCATTATGACCCTAAATTAATAGTGTGGCATTTTGGACGAACCACCTTAGCCGGGGAAAAAGGTTTTTTTTTTGTTAAAATTTCTTCATTACACCAACCCTGTCCATTATTTACGACACTAATTCACAAAGTAATTCAATGAACCCCAAAGGAACCTGGCCAGATAGTATTTTCTCCATTAGCTCCCTGCGCTCCCCTCTTGATTGTCTCGGTAATTAAGAAGTAGCAACGCCCATGGGCCGTATATAACTGGGACACCCACACTACAGCACCTCCAAGGATCTCTATCATACTACAGCACCACCGAGGATCTCTGTCACACCACAGCCCCTCAAAGGATCTCTGTCACACTACAGCCCCTCCAAGAATCTCTGTCACACTACAGCACCTCCTAGGATCTCTGTCACACCACAGCCCCTCAAAGGATCTCTGTCACAACACAGCACCTCCAAGGATCTCTGTCACACTACAGCACCTCCAAGGATCTCTGTCACACTACAGCACCTCCAAGGATCTCTGTCACACTACAGCACCTCCGAGGATCTCTGCCACACCACAGCACCTCCGATGATCTCTGTCACACTACAGCACCTCCAAGGATCTCTGTCACACTACAGCACCTCCGAGGGTCTCTGTCACACTACAGCACCTCCGAGGATCTCTGCCACACCACAGCACCTCCGAGGATCTCTGTCACAATACAGCACCTCCAAGGATCTCTGTCACACTACAGCACCTCCGAGGATCTCTGTCACAACACAGTACCTCCAAGGATCTCTGTCACACTACAGCACCTCCGAGGATCTCTGTCACAACACAGCACCTCCAAGGATCTCTGTCACACTACAGCACCTCCAAGGATCTCTGTCACACTGCAGCACCTCCGAGGATCTCTGTCACAGCACAGCACCTCCGAGGATCTCTGTCACACTACAGCACCTCCAAGGATCTCTGTCACACTACATCCCCTCCAAGAATCTCTGCCACACTACAACACCTCCACGGATCTCTGTCACACTACAGCACCTCCAATGATCTCTGTCACACTACAGCACCTCCAAGGATCTCTGTCACACTACAGCACCTCCAAGGATCTCTGTCACACTACAGCACCTCCAAGTATCTCTGTCACAACACAGCACCTCCAAGGATCTCTGTCACACTACAGCACCTCCAAGGATCTCTGTCACAACACAGCACCTCCAAGGATCTCTGCCACAACACAGCACCTCCGAGGATCTCTGCCACACCACAGCACCTCCGAGGATCTCTGTCACACTACAGCACCTCCAAGGATCTCTGTCACACTGCAGCACCTCCAAGGATCTCTGTCACACTACAGCACCTCCAAGGATCTCTATCACACTACAGTACCTCCAAGGATCTCTGTCACACTACAGCACCTCCAAGGATCTCTGTCACACTACAGCACCTCCAAGGATCTCTATCACACTACAGTACCTCCAAGGATCTCTGTCACACTACAGCACCTCCAAGGATCTCTGTCACACTACAGTACCTCCAAGGATCTCTGTCACACTACAGTACCTCCAAGGATCTCTGTCACAACACAGCACCTCCAAGGATCTCTGTCACACTACAGCACCTCCAAGGATATCTGTCACAACACAGCACCTCCGAGGATCTCTGTCACAGCACATCACCTCCGAGGATCTCTGTCACAACACAGCACCTCCGAGGATCTCTGTCACACCACAGCACCTCCGAGGATCTCTGTCACACCACAGCACCTCCAAGGATCTCTGTCACACTACAGCACCTCCGAGGATCTCTGTCACACCACAGCACCACCGAGGATCTCTGCCACACCACAGCACCTCCGAGTATCTCTGCCACAGCACCTCTAAAGAGAACTGCCACACCACAGCACCTCCGAGTATCTCTACCTAGCTGACCTGGTTGCATATTAATATTAAGCAGAGAGATGAATTACAGGCGATAAGGATCAGCTAATCACATTTAACCCTCCGTATAATAACATCACCGTCATTGTGAATGTAATACTGTAATATCGTCTCACACACAGGCCGATACACGCATGAACGCACGCACACACATCAAATCAAATGCTATTGGTCACATACACATGGTTAGCAGATGTTAATGCGAGCGTAGTCAAATGCTTGTGCTTCTAGTTCCGTACAGTGCAGTGCAGTAATATCTAACAAGTAATCTAACAATTCCCCAACAACTCTACACACAAATCTAAAGGGATGGAATAAGAATATGTACATATGGATGAGAGATGGCAAAGCAGCATAGGCAAGACGCAAAGAGGGTATAAAATACAGTATATAAAGATGGTATAAAATACAGTATAAAATACAGTATATAAAGAGGGTATAAAATACAGTATATAAAGATGGTATAAAATACAGTATATAAAGATGGTATAAAATACAGTATAAAATATAGTATATAAAGAGGATATAAAATACAGTATATAAAGATTGTATAAAATACAGTATATAAAGAGGATATAAAATACAGTATATAAAGATGGTATAAAATACAGTATAAAATACAGTATATAAAGAGGGTATAAAATACAGTATAAAATACAGTATATAAAGAGGGTATAAAATACAGTATATAAAGAGGGTATAAAATACAGTATATAAAGATGGTATAAAATACAGTATAAAATACAGTATATAAAGATGGTATAAAATACAGTATATAAAGAGGGTATAAAATACAGTATATAAAGATGGTATAAAATACAGTATATAAAGATGGTATAAAATACAGTATAAAATACAGTATATAAAGAGGGTATAAAATACAGTATATAAAGATGGTATAAAATACAGTATAAAATACAGTATATAAAGATGGTATAAAATACAGTATATAAAGATGGTATAAAATACAGTATATAAAGATGGTATAAAATACAGTATAAAATACAGTATATAAAGAGGGTATAAAATACAGTATAAAATACAGTATAAAATACAGTATATAAAGATGGTATAAAATACAGTATATAAAGATGGTATAAAAATACAGTATATAAAGAGGGTATAAAATACAGTATATAAAAGATGGTATAAAATACAGTATATAAAGATGGTATAAAATACAGTATATAAAGATGGTATAAAATACAGTATAAAATACAGTATATAAAGATGGTATAAAATACAGTATATAAAGATGGTATAAAATACAGTATAAAATACAGTATATAAAGATGGTATAAAATACAGTATATAAAGATGGTATAAAATACAGTATAAAATACAGTATATAAAGATGGTATAAAATACAGTATATAAAGAGGGTATAAAATACAGTATATACATGTAACATGAGAAATGTAAGATATATAAACATTATTTAAGTGGCATTTATAAAGTGGCTAATGATTTGAGTCTGTATGTAGACAGCAGCCTCTCTGAGTTAGTGGTGGCTGTTTACCAGTCTGATGGTATTGGGGTAGTCTGTCTGTAGACAGCAGCCTCTCTTAGTTAGTGGTGGCTGTTTAACAGTCTGATGGTACAGGGGTAGTCTGTCTGTAGACAGCAGCCTCTCTGAGTTAGTGTTGGCTGTTTACCAGTCTGATGGTATTGGGGTAGTCTGTCTGTAGACAGCAGCCTCTCTGAGTTAGTGGTGGCTGTTTACCAGTCTGATGGTATAGGGGTAGTCTGTCTGTAGACAGCAGCCTCTCTGAGTTAGTGGTGGCTGTTTAACAGTCTGATGGTACAGGGGTAGTCTGTCTGTAGACAGCAGCCTCTCTGAGTTAGTGGTGGCTGTTTACCAGTCTGATGGTATTGGGGTAGTCTGTCTGTAGACAGCAGCCTCTCTGAGTTAGTGATGGCTGTGTAGCAGTCTGATGGCCTTGAGATAGAAGCTATTTTTCAGTCTCTAGGTCCCAGCTTCGATGCACCTGTACTGACCTCGCCTTCTGGATGGTAGCGGGGTGAACAGGCAGTGGCTCGGGTGGTTGTTGTCCTTGATGATCCTTATGGCCTTCCTGTGACAACAGGTGCTGTAGGTGTACAGTTGCCCCCGGTGATGCGTTGTGCAGACCTCACCACCCTGTGGAGAGCCTTGCGGTTGTCGGCGGAGCAGTTGCCGTACCAGGCGGAGATGATCTGTTATCTGTTATCTAAAGACCTCTTACCCTTTAGAGGTCTGTCCTCACCTCTTACAGTACTCCCTGTACCCTCCCCCCTCATTATATCAGTATTTACCCCTGTACTTCCCCATTATATCAGTAGTTACCCCTGTACCCCCCCCCTCATTATATCAGTATTTACCCCTGTACCCCCCCCCTCATTATATCAGTAGTTACCCCTGTACCCCCCCCCCTCATTATATCAGTACTTACCCCTGTACTCCCCCATTATATCAGTAGTTACCCCTGTCCTCCCCATTATATCAGTAGTTACCCCTCTTCTCCCCCATTATATCAGTATTTACCCCTGTTCTCCCCCATTATATCAGTAGTTACCCCTGTACTCCCCGTTATATCAGTATTTACCCCTGTACTCCCCATTATAATCAGTAGTTACCCCTGTACTCCCCCATTATATCAGTAGTTACCCCTGTCCTCCCCCATTATATCAGTAGTTACCCCTGTCCTCCCCCATTATATCAGTAGTTACCCCTGTTCTCCCCATCATATCAGTAGTTACCCCTCTTCTCCCCCATTATATCAGTAGGTACCCCTGTCCTCCCCCATTATATCAGCAGTTACCCCTGTTCTCCCCATTATATCAGTATTTACCCTGTACTCCCCCATTATATCAGTATTTACCCCTCTTCTCCCCCATTATATCAGTAGTTACCCCTGTACTCCCCATTATATCAGTAGTTACCCCTGTTCTCCCCCATTATATCAGTATTTACCCCTGTACTCCCCCATTATATCAGTATTTACCCCTCTTTCTCCCCCATTATATCAGTATTTACCCCTGTTCTCCCCATTATATCAGTATTTACCCCTCTTCTCCCCATTTTATCAGTAGTTACCCCTGTTCTCCCCCTCATTATAATCAGTATTTACCCCTGTTCTCCCCATTATATCAGTATTTACCCCTCTTCTCCCCCATTTTATCAGTAGTTACCCCTGTTCTCCCCCTCATTATAATCAGTATTTACCCCTGTTCTCCCCATTATATCAGTATTTACCCCTCTTCTCCCCCATTATATCAGTAGTTACCCCTGTTCTCCCCATTATATCAGTAGTTACCCCTGTACTCCCCCATTATAATCAGAAGTTACCCCTGTTCTCCCCCATTATATCAGTAGTTACCCCTGTTCTCCCCATTATATCAGTAGTTACCCCTGTCCTTCCCCATTTTATCAGTAGTTACCCCTGTTCTCCCCATTATATCAGTATTTACCCCTGTTCTCCCCCATTATATCAGTAGTTACCCCTGTACTCCCCATTATAATCAGAAGTTACCCCTGTTCTCCCCATTATATCAGTAGTTACCCCTGTACTCCCCCATTATAATCAGAAGTTACCCATTTACATTACATTTACATTTAAGTCATTTAGCAGACGCTCTTATCCAGAGCGACTTACAAATTGGTGCATACACCTTATGACAACCAGTGGAACAGCCACTTGCATCTAAATCTTGTTGGGGGAGAAGGGGGGTGAAGGATTACTTACCCTTACTTACCCTATCCTAGGTATTCCTTGAAGAGGTGGGGTTTCAGGTGTCTCCGGAAGGTGGTGATTGACTCTGCTGTCCTGGCGTCGTGAGGGAGTTTGTTCCACCATTGGGGGGCCAGAGTAGCGAACAGTTTTGACTGGGCTGAGCGGGAACTGTACTTCCTCAGTGGTAGGGAGGCGAGCAGGCCAGAGGTGGATGAACGCAGTGCCCTTGTTTGGGTGTAGGGCCTGATCAGAGCCTGGAGGTACTGAGGTGCCGTTCCCCTCACAGCTCCGTAGGCGAGCACCATGTTCTTGTAGCGGATGCGAGCTTCAACTGGAAGCCAGTGGAGAGAGCGGAGGAGCGGGGTGACGTGAGAGAACTTGGGAAGGTTGAACACCAGACGGGCTGCGGCGTTCTGGATGAGTTGTAGGGGTTTAATGGCACAGGCAGGGAGCCCAGCCAACAGCGAGTTGCAGTAATCAAGACGGGAGATGACAAGTGCCTGGATTAGGACCTGCGCCGCTTCCTGTGTGAGGCAGGGTCGTACTCTGCGGATGTTGTAGAGCATGAACCTACAGGAACGGGACACCGCCTTGATGTTAGTTGAGAACGTCAGGGTGTTGTCCAGGATCACGCCAAGGTTCTTAGCGCTCTGGGAGGAGGACACAATGGAGTTGTCAACCGTGATGGCGAGATCATGGAACGGGCAGTCCTTCCCCGGGAGGAAGAGGAGCTCCGTCTTGCTGAGGTTCAGCTTGAGGTGGTGATCCGTCATCCACACTGATATGTCTGCCAGACATGCAGAGATGCGATTCGCCACCTGGTCATCAGAAGGGGGAAAGGAGAAGATTAATTGTGTGTCGTCTGCATAGCAATGATAGGAGAGACCATGTGAGGTTATGACAGAGCCAAGTGACTTGGTGTATAGCGAGAATAAGAGAGGGCCTAGAACAGAGCCCTGGGGGACACCAGTGGTGAGAGCGCGTGGTGAGGAGACAGATTCTCGCCACGCCACCTGGTAGGAGCGACCTGTCAGGTAGGACGCAATCCAAGCGTGGGCCGCGCCGGAGATGCCCAACTCGGAGAGGGTGGAGAGGAGGATCTGATGGTTCACAGTATCGAAGGCAGCCGATAGGTCTAGAAGGATGAGAGCAGAGGAGAGAGAGTTAGCTTTAGCAGTGCGGAGCGCTCCGTGATACAGAGAAGAGCAGTCTCAGTTGAATGACTAGTCTTGAAACCTGACTGATTTGGATCAAGAAGGTCATTCTGAGAGAGATAGCGGTAGAGCTGGCCAAGGACGGCACGCTCAAGAGTTTTGGAGAGAAAAGAGAGAAGGGATACTGGTCTGTAGTTGACTGACATCGGAGGGATCGAGTGTTGGGGAAGGACAGGGGTAACTACTGATATAATGGGGATACAGGTAACTACTGATAAAATGGGTGTACCCCTGTTCTCCCCCATTATATCAGTAGTTACCCCTGTTCTCCCCCATTATATCAGTAGTTACCCCTGTTCTCCCCCATTATATCAGTAGTTACCCCTGTTCTCCCCATTATATCAGTAGTTACCCCTGTTCTCCCCCATTATATCAGTAGTTACCCCTGTCCTTCCCCATTTTATCAGTAGTTACCCCTGTTCTCCCCCATTATATCAGTAGTTACCCCTGTTCTCCCCCATTATATCAGTAGTTACCCCTGTCCTTCCCCATTTTATCAGTAGTTACCCCTGTTCTCCCCCATTATATCAGTAGTTACCCCTGTTCTCCCCCATTTTATCAGTAGTTACCCCTGTCCTTCCCCATTTTATCAGTAGTTACCCCTGTTCTCCCCCATTATATCAGTAGTTACCCCTGTCCTTCCCCATTTTATCAGTAGTTACCCCTGTTCTCCCCCATTATATCAGTAGTTACCCCTGTTCTCCCCCATTATATCAGTAGTTACCCCTGTCCTCCCCCATTATATCAGTAGTTACCCCTGTTCTCCCCCATTATATCAGTAGTTACCCCTGTTCTCCCCCATTATATCAGTAGTTACCCCTGTTCTCCCCCATTATATCAGTAGTTACCCCTGTCCTTCCCCATTTTATCAGTAGTTACCCCTGTCCTTCCCCATTATATCAGTAGTTACCCCTGTTCTCCCCCATTATATCAGTAGTTACCCCTGTCCTCCCCCATTATATCAGTAGTTACCCCTGTCCTTCCCCATTTTATCAGTAGTTACCCCTGTTCTCCCCCATTATATCAGTAGTTACCCCTGTTCTCCCCTCATTATAATCAGTAGTTACCCCTGTTCTCCCCCATTATATCAGTTGTTACCCCTGTTCTCCCCATTATATCAGTAGTTACCCTGTTCTCCCCATTATATCAGTAGTTACCCCTGTTCTCCCCCATTATATCAGTTGTTACCCCTGTTCTCCCCATTATATCAGTTGTTACCCCTGTTCTCCCCATTATATCAGTTGTTACCCCTGTTCTCCCCATTATATCAGTAGTTACCCCTGTACTCCCCCATTATATCAGTAGTTACCCCTGTACTCCCCCATTATATCAGTAGTTACCCCTGTCCTTCCCCATTTTATCAGTATTTACCCCTCTTCTCCCCATTATATCAGTTGTTACCCCTGTTCTCCCCCATTATATCAGTTGTTACCCCTGTTCTCCCCATTATATCAGTTGTTACCCCTGTTCTCCCCCATTATATCAGTAGTTACCCCTGTTCTCCCCCATTATATCAGTAGTTACCCCTGTTCTCCCCCATTATATCAGTAGTTACCCCTGTTCTCCCCCATTATATCAGAAGTTACCCCTGTTCTCCCCCATTTTATCAGTAGTTACCCCAGTACTCCCCCATTATATCAGTATTTACCCCTCTTCTCCCCCATTATATCAGTAGTTATCCTGGTACTGTTGCTGTGTCACTATATGCCATTTCATTGTATTATCACTTATATGGATGAACATGGTGACTGTTAGCTGTCTCTCTATCGCACACACACACACACACACACACACACACACACACACACACACACACACACACACACACACACACACACACACACACACACACACGCACACACACACACACACACACACACACACACACACACACACACACACACACACACACACACACACACACACACACACACACACACACACGCACACACACACACACACACACACACGCACACACACACGCACACACGCACACACGCACACACTCGCACACACACACATGTACACGCACACACACACGTACACACACACGCACACACACACACACACCAACGCACGCACACACACACGTACACACACACGCACACACACACACACACCAACGCACGCACACACACGCACACACACACACACACACACACACACACACACACACACACACACACACACACACACACACACACACACACACACACACACACACACACACACACACACACACACACACACACACACACACACACACGCACACACGCACACACACACACACACACACACGAACGCACGCACGCACACACGCACACACTCGCACACACACACATGTACACGCACACACACACGTACACACACACGCACACACACACACGAACGCACGCACACACACACACACACGCACGCACACACACACACACACACACACACACACACACACACACACACACACACACACACACACACACACACACACACACACACACGTACACACATACATACACCTCCTCCAAATGTATTCTTAAGACAGGGGCCCCCCAGGGATGTCCTTGGCCCTCTGCTGTACTCCCTGTTCACCCACGGCTCTGTGGCTCTGCATGTCACCAACTCAAAGTTTGCAGATGACACCGGGGTTGCAGGCCTGATAATCAACAACCACGAGTCAGCCAATAGGGAGGAGGTTAGTGAACTGGCATGGTGCTGACAAGACAACAACCTCTCCCTCAACATCAGCAAAACGAAGGAGTTGAACGTTGACTTCAGGATGCAGAGGAGGGAACATGCCCTGATCGACCTTTAATTAACAGGACTGCAGGTAGATAGTCAAGTTCCTCAGTGGACTCGTCATCGACCAATAACAACCTCTTGTCAAGAGGGCGAAACCACGTACTTCCTGAGCTTGATGCGATGTTATTAATTTCTTAATTAACTCAGGAACCACACTGTGTGGAAGCACCTGTTTTCAATGTACTTTTTATACCTCATTTACTCAAGTGTTTCCGTTTTTTTTGCAGTTACATTTACATTAATGTCTTATGGACTTCCTGTTTTTACTCATAACGTTATAGTCCTTTACTTTTGTTGAAACATATCCTGAAACCTTATTGTGCTCATCTGAATGTCCTTGCTCTGCTCGTTCAGGTTGTCTTTTATTGGTATGATTCATGTACTGGAGGCAGCTCTGCAAGATAGTCACTAGCCACATCATCATAAAATCAGATTTTAAACCTAACCCTAACCTTAAAAGAAGACCAAAAATATATTTTTTGTTTTCATTAAGCTTTCCTTTACATGGAGTGTACAAATCATTAAAAACACCTTCCTGTTTTTAACCTTTAACCTTTCAGTTAAGAACAAATTCTACGCTGCCACCCATATTGAGTTGACGCCCACCTATGCATCTCTGCCTCATGGACAAGATTAACCCCAATAAAAGTCAACCTGCTCTGCTCAGCTCGAAGGGAAGAGTTGGGGAAATTGTTTGAAGGTTGTGCGCTCACTATTAGTAAGACTGATGATTGTTTCTATTATTTAGAGAAGAATTTGGGTGATAACTTGTAAAGTGGTTCTCTTCTTTCCCTCAGCATTCAATCTTTCACTATTCTGAACAACAAAAAACAGAACTACTGAAATATGAACACAGAACACCTGAAATATCAACACAGAAATACTGGTCATGTTGAATTCTTATTAAGGTGACTTTTTGACCCTCCTGGTCTTCGTCTTGACTCGGTCTCGGCCCCCCTCCTGGTCTTCGTCTTGACTCGGTCTTGACTCGTCTCGGCCACCCTCCTGGTCTTCGTCTTGACTCGGTCTTGACTCGTCTCGGCCCCACTCCTGGTCTTCGTCTTGACTCGTCTCGGCCCCCCTCCTGGTCTTCGTCTTGACTCGTCTCGGCCCCACTTCTGGTCTTCGTCTTGACTCGTCTCGGCCCCCCTCCTGGTCTCGGTCTTGACTCGTCTCGGCCACCCTTCTGGTCTCGGTCTTGACTCGTCTTGGCCCCCCTTCTGGTCTCGGTCTTGACTCGTCTCGGCCACCCTTCTGGTCTCGGTCTTGACTCGTCTCGGCCCCCCCCTTCTGGTCTTCTTCTTGTCTTGGCCACCCTCCTGGTCTTCGTCTTGACTGAGTCTCGCTGTAGGTTGTCTTGAACACAACACTAGTATCAACTTATAAACATAAGATTGGAACAAATAATACATAGTATTGACATTAGATATTGTAAGGGAATACCCCCCTGAAATGGACAAAAATGAATGGGAAAACATTGGCATTGGACAAACCAACTGTTTAAACATATTGCAAATGGACAAGAGTCACCAGCAAGTCACCGTCCATCAGTCAATTAGATATAATTTTGACACCAAACTGATACAAACGGACACCAAACCCACTTTTTCCAACTCGTTTAGTAGCCAACTATCACATACTTCAGAGCTGGCCCAAAATTCACAACGCCTTCGGTTCAAACCATTAAAAAAAACATAAAACACATAGTTATGTTCTAGCTGCAGGTCCATTTCTTATGTTATGTGTAGGCCTAGCTGAGGCGACCCCGAATCCCACGTTTCGGCTCGATAGGTCATTTGGTGTCCAAGCAAAACCCTAATTGGTGCTGAAAATCCATTTTTTTCCATGACTTACTACGGGGTCCTTGAATGAACTTTCGGACAGGAACATTGGGGTCTGTCTATATGGGCCGAGACGGTTGCAATGCACCTAGTCTTGCGACTCTGAGACATTTCGTAATTTTCGTGTTGCAAAAATGAATTGAAGTCATTGCAAATGTACAAGGCTTTTTCTCGGCCCGAGAGCCTTCTAGAGCCACGTAACTCACCACGCACTATCGACCTGAGGTCTAAAACAGGATTCTAAAGTTTCGGAAGTCTAGGTCTGACGGTTCTTTAAAAGTTCCAACAAGGTTAACTAATGCAGGCAGTGTATGTCTTTACGCACCCCAATGGGTCCCTAATTCCAAGCTGTGTGTATGTGTGATTTAGTTTTCCTTTGAAATGTTATGGGAAAAATGACTGATTTACAGTTCATGGGGTTTGCCTAATCACACATATGAAGTTTTGGACAGATCTGACTTTTTTAAACCTTCAAAACAGCCCCTGAGACACCAATTATGGAACTTCCGGTTGGGACAGGAAGCTATAAGTCAACAGTATATCCTCATTGGGGTATGCTTTTACAGAATCCTGAGTTTTAAGTCTTTACGTTAAGAACTGACTGATTTACACAGGGTTGAATGCACTATGTCTATCAAACTGCAGGCAGGGTATGGATATACATTTACATTTACATTTAAGTCATTTAGCAGACGCTCTTATCCAGAGCGACTTACAAATTGGTGCATTCACCTTATAACATCCAGTGGAACAGTCACTTTACAATAGTGCATCTAAATCTTAAGAGGGGGGGGTTGAGAAGGATTACTTATCCTATCCTAGGTATTCCTTAAAGAGGTGGGGTTTCAGGTGTCTCCGGAAGGTGGTGATTGACTCCGCTGTCCTGGCGTCGTGAGGGAGTTTGTTCCACCATTGGGGGCCAGAGCAGCGAACAGTTTTGACTGGGCTGAGCGGGAACTGTACTTCCTCAGTGGTAGGGAAGCGAGCAGGCCAGAGGTGGATGAACGCAGTGCCCTTGTTTGGGTGTAGGGCCTGATCAGAGCCTGGAGGTACTGAGGTGCCGTTCCCCTCACAGCTCCGTAGGCAAGCACCATGGTCTTGTAGCGGATGCGAGCTTCAACTGGAAGCCAGTGGAGAGAGCGGAGAAGCAGGGTGACGTGGGAGAACTTGGGAAGGTTGAACACCAGACGGGCTGCGGCGTTCTGGATGAGTTGTAGGGGTTTAATGGCACAGGCAGGGAGCCCAGCCAACAGTGAGTTGCAGTAATCCAGACGGGAGATGACAAGTGCCTGGATTAGGACCTGCGCCGCTTCCTGTGTGAGGCAGGGTCTTACTCTGCGGATGTTGTAGAGCATGAACCTACAGGAACGGGCCACCGCCTTGATGTTAGTTGAGAACGACAGGGTGTTGTCCAGGATCACGCCAAGGTTCTTAGCGCTCTGGGAGGAGGACACAATGGAGTTGTCAACCGTGATGGCGAGATCATGGAACGGGCAGTCCTTCCCGGGAGGAAGAGCAGCTCCGTCTTGCCGAGGTTCAGCTTGAGGTGGTGATCCGTCATCCACACTGATATGTCTGCCAGACATGCAGAGATGCGATTCGCCACCTGGTCATCAGAAGGGGGAAAGGAAAAGATTAATTGTGTGTCGTCTGCATAGCAATGATAGGAGAGACCATGTGAGGTTATGACAGAGCCAAGTGACTTGGTGTATAGCGAGAATAGGAGAGGGCCTAGAACAGAGCCCTGGGGACACCAGTGGTGAGAGCGCGTGGTGAGGAGACAGATTCTCGCCACGCCACCTGGTAGGAGCGACCTGTCAGGTAGGTCGCAATCCAAGCGTGGGCCGTGCCGGAGATGCCCAACTCGGAGAGGGTGGAGAGGAGGATCTGATGGTTCACAGTATCGAAGGCAGCCGATAGGTCTACAAGGATGAGAGCAGAGGAGAGATAGTTAGCTTTAGCGGTGCGGAGCGCTCCGTGATACAGAGAAGAGCAGTCTCAGTTGAATGACTAGTCTTGAAACCTGACTGATTTGGATCAAGAAGGTCATTCTGAGAGAGATAGCGGTAGAGCTGGCCAAGGACGGCACGTTCAAGAGTTTTGGAGAGAAAAAAAAGAAGGGATACTGGTCTGTAGTTGTTGACATCCTAGGGATTGAGTGTAGGTTTTTTCAGAAGGGGTGCAACTCTCGCTCTCTTGAGGACGGAAGGGACGTAGCCAGCGGTCAGGGATAAGTTGATGAGCGAGGTGAGGTAAGGGAGAAGGTCTCCGGAAATGGTCTGGAGAAGAGAGGAGGGGATAGGGTCAAGCGGGCAGGTTGTTGGGCGGCCGGCCGTCACAAGACGCGAGATTTCATCTGGAGAGAGAGGGGAGAAAGAGGTCAGAGCACAGGGTAGGGCAGTGTGAGCAGAACCAGCGGTGCCGTTTGACTTAGCAAACGAGGATCGGATGTCGTCGACCTTCTTTTCAAAATGGTTGACAAAGTCATCTGCAGAGAGGGAGGAGGGGGGAGGGGGAGGAGGATTCAGGAGTGAGGAGAAGGTGGCAAAGAGCTTCCTAGGGTTAGAGGCAGCTGCTTGGAATTTAGAGTGGTAGAAAATGGCTTTAGCAGCAGAGACAGAGGAGGAAGTGAAAGGATGCCAGGTCCGCAGGGAGGCGAGTTTTCCTCCATTTCCGCTCAGCTGCCCGGAGCCCTGTTCTGTGAGCTCGCAATGAGTCGTCGAGCCACGGGGCAGGAGGGGAGGACCGCGCCGGCCTGGAGAATAGGGGACATAGAGAGTCAAAGGATGCAGAAAGGGAGGAGAGGAGGGTTGAGGAGGCAGAATCAGGAGATAGGTTGGAGAAGGTATGAGCAGAGGGAAGAGATGATAGGATGGAAGAGGAGAGAGTAGAGGGGGAGAGAGAGCGAAGGTTGGGACGGCGCGATACCATCCGAGTAGGGGCAGTGTGGGAGGTGTTAGATGAGAGCGAGAGGGAAAAGGATACAAGGTAGTGGTCAGAGACTTGGAGGGGAGTTGCAATGAGGTTAGTGGAAGAACAGCATCTAGTAAAGATGAGGTCGAGCGTATTGCCTGCCTTGTGAGTAGGGGGGGAAGGTGAGAGGGTGAGGTCAAAAGAGGAGAGGAGTGGAAAGAACGAGGCAGAGAGGAATGAGTCAAAGGTAGACGTGGGGAGGTTAAAGTCGCCCAGCACTGTGAGAGGTGAGCCGTCCTCAGGAAAGGAGCTTATCAAGGTATCAAGCTCATTGATGAACTCCTCCGAGGGAACCTGGAGGGCGATAAATGATAAGGATGTTAAGCTTGAAAGGGCTGGTAACTGTGACAGCATGGAATTCAAAGGAGGCGATAGACAGATGGGTGAGGGGAGAAAGAGAGAATGACCACTTGGGAGAGATGAGGATCCCGGTGCCACCACCCTGCTGACCAGAAGCTCTCGGGGTGTGCGAGAACACGTGGGCGGACGAAGAGAGAGCAGTAGGAGTAGCAGTGTTGTCTGTGGTGATCCATGTTCCCGTCAGTGCCAAGAAGTCGAGGGACTGGAGGGAGGCATAGGCTGAGATGAACTCTGCCTTGTTGGCCGCAGATCGGCAGTTCCAGAGGCTACCGGAGACCTGGAACTCCACGTGGGTCGTGCGCGCTGGGACCACCAGATTAGGGTGGCCGCGGCCACGCGGTGTGGAGCGTTTTTATGGTCTGTGCAGAGAGGAGAGAACAGGGATAGACAGACACATAGTTGACAGGCTACAGAAGAGGCTACGCTAATGCAAGGAGATTGGAATGACAAGTGGACTACACGTCTCGAATGTTCAGAAAGTTAAGCTTACGTAGCAAGAATCTTATTGACTAAAATGATTAAAATGATACAGTACTGCTGAAGTAGGCTAGCTGGCAGTAGCTGCGTTGTTGACACTACACTAATCAAGTCGTTCCGTTGAGTGTAATAGTTTCAAACCACATAAATAACCCATGTCACACCCTGGCCAAACCAACATAATAAAGAGAACACAGAATACTAAGACCAGGGCGTGACAAGTTCCTTTACGTTTCTGTTATGCAGATGAATGAGGACCCAAAAGCGACTTGGCGAAAACAGAGTCTTTATTCCAGTAAAGGATAAGAGCACTACTCATGGACAATCAGAGCAGAAAACAAAACATAAAAACTTAAATCCACTCGTAGTGACGAGGACAGACTGGAGACTCGACCATTAACTGTAGGTTGCCTCGGGAAGGCACCGACCGTAGCGGACTCAGACACCTGCTCACACGCAGCATCTGAAGGAGACAAGACACGACAGGGCGAGACCAAGACACAGCACAGCGAACATCATACAAGGATCCGACAAGGACAGAAGCGGAAAACAAGGGGAGAAATAGGGACTCTAATCAGAGGACAGAATAGGGGACAGGTGTGAAAAGACTAAATGAGTGAGTTAGGAGAATGAGGAACAGCTGGGAGCAGGAACGGAACATAGAGAGAGGAGAGAAAGGGAGGGGGAGAGAGAGGGATAGAAAAAGGAACGAACCTAATAAGACCAGCAGGGGGAAACGAACAGAAGGGAAAGCATAATGACAAGACAATATAAGACAAAACATGACAGTTTTTTTTTTTTCGGAAAAACTCCCCAGTCCTTACAGATTACAAGCATACCCATAACATGATGCAGCCATCACAATGCAGCCATTAAACTCTGTAACTGTTTTAAAGTCACCATTGGCCTCATGGTGAAATCCTTGAGTGGTTTCCATCCTTTCTGGCAACTGAGTTAGGAAGGACGCCTGTATCTTTGTAGTGACTGGGTGTATTGATACACTGAGTTAGGAAGGACGCCTGTATCTTTGTAGTGACTGGGTGTATTGATACACTGAGTTAGGAAGAACAGCTGTATCTTTGTAGTGACTGGGTGTATTGATACACTGAGTTAGGAAGGACTCCTGTATCTTTGTAGTGACTGGGTGTGTTGATACACTGAGTTAGGAAGGACGCCTGTATCTATGTAGTGACTGGGTGTATTGATACACTGAGTTAGGAAGGACGCCTGTATCTTTGTAGTGACTGGGTGTATTGATACACTGAGTCAGGAAGAACAGCTGTATCTTTGTAGTGACTGGGTGTATTGATACACTGAGTTAGGAAGGACTCCTGTATCTTTGTAGTGACTGGGTGTGTTGATACACTGAGTTAGGAAGGACGCCTGTATCTATGTAGTGACTGGGTGTATTGATACACTGAGTTAGGAAGGACGCCTGTATCTTTGTAGTGACTGGGTGTATTGATACACCATCCAAAGTGTTATTTACAACTTTATCATGCTCAAAGGGATATTCAGTAAATATATATATATATATGTTTTTTTTACCCATCTACCAATAGGTGACCTTCTTGGCGAGGCCTTGGAAAAACCTCCCTGGTCTTTGACATCTGTGTTTTGAAATTCACTGCTCGACTGAGGGACCTTACAATTATCTGTATGTGTGGGGCACAGAGATGAGGGACCTTACAGTTATCTGTATGTGTGGGGCACAGAGGTGAGGGACCTTACAGTTATCTGTATGTGTGGGGCACAGAGGTGAGGGACCTTACAGTTATCTGTATGTGTGGGGCACAGAGGTGAGGGACCTTACAGTTATCTGTATGTGTGGGGCACAGAGGTGAGGGACCTTACAGTTATCTGTATGTGTGGGGCACAGAGGTGAGGGACCTTACAGTTATCTGTATGTGTGGGGCACAGAGGTGAGGGACCTTACAGTTATCTGTATGTGTGGGGCACAGAGGTGAGGGACCTTACAGTTATCTGTATGTGTGGGGCACAGAGGTGAGGGACCTTACAGTTATCTGTATGTGTGGGGCACAGAGATGAGGGACCTTACAGTTATCTGTATGTGTGGGGCACAGAGATGAGGGACCTTACAGTTATCTGTATGTGTGGGGCACAGAGGTGAGGGACCTTACAGTTATCTGTATGTGTGGGGCACAGAGGTGAGGGACCTTACAGTTATCTGTATGTGTGGGGCACAGAGATGAGGGACCTTACAGTTATCTGTATGTGTGGGGCACAGAGGTGAGGGACCTTACAGTTATCTGTATGTGTGGGGCACAGAGGTGAGGTAGTCATTAAACAACCATGTTAAACACTATTATTGCACACAGAGCGGATCCATGCAAATTATTTTGTGACTTGTTCAGCATATTTTTACTGAATTTAACAAAGGGGTTGAATATATATTGACTCAAGATATATTATTTGTATTTTTTTTATTTTTTATTAATTTGTAAAAATGTATAAAAACACAAGTACACTTTGACATTATAGGATATTGTGTGTAGATCGGTGACGAAACCATTTTTAATTCAGACTGTATTTGTAAGTCGCTCTGGATAAGAGCGTCTGCTAAATGACTTAAATGTAATGTAATGTAAAACAACTAAATGTGGAACAAGTCAAGGAGTGTGAATACTTTCTGGAGGCACTGTTCTTAAGGATTGTAATGACGCTCCAAATTGATATGGTCCATTTCAATTATGTGATAATTATCCTAAGTGCCCCCCAAAATACCAAAACTAAATGAAGGTCTTAAATTAACCGGATGGATGAGGAGAACAAGTTAAATGGCTCCTGACTCGTCTCTCGCGGCTGGTTGACAGGCAGGCCAGAAGAGGAATGGATGTTCCTCCGTGACCCCCCAACAAACCGTCACCTTCCCAACCCACACACCCAGGACTCTGGGTCTGTGACTCACCATACTCTGCCCGGTCACTGGTAAAGACAGGGTTTTCCTTCTAGTGTGTATGGTTTATATGAGTCTACTGTGGTTGGTTTGCCTTCTAGTGTGTATGGGTATATGAGTCTACTGGTTGGTTTGCCTTCTAGTGTGTATGGGTATATGAGTCTACTGGTTGGTTTGCCTTCTAGTGTGTATGGGTATATGAGTCTACTGTAGGTATAGGACAGAACATAGATGGTTTGCCTTCTAGTGTGTATGGGTATATGAGTCTAATGTAGGTATAGGACAGCAACAGACATGGTTTGCCTTCTAGTGTGTATGGGTATATGAGTCTACTGGTTTGTTTGCCTTCTAGTGTGTATGGGTATACGAGTCTACTGTAGGTATAGGACAGAAACAGACATGGTTTGGGAAATGGGACAGCTGAAATGAGACAGCTGAAATGGGACAGCTGTAATGAGCTTATTGGATAACCCTCCTCTGTCAGTATGATGGAAGCTTATTGGATGACCCAGAGCAGGTCTAGTTACTACCTACATCAGAGCATGTCTAGATACTACCTACATCAGAGCAGGTCTAGATACTACCTACATCAGAGCAGGTCTAGTTACTACCTACAGCAGAGCAGGTCTAGATACTACCTACATCAGAGCAGGTCTAGATACTACCTACAGCAGAGCAGGTCTAGATACTACCTACAGCAGAGCAGGTCTAGATACTACCTACAGCAGAGCAGGTCTAGATACTACCTACAGCAGAGCAGGTCTAGATACTACCTACAGCAGAGCAGGTCTAGATACTACCTACATCAGCAGGTCTAGATACTACCTACAGCAGAGCAGGTCTAGATACTAGAACAGCAGGTTTAGATACTACCTACATAAGAGCAGGTCTAGATACTACCTACAGCAGGTGTAGATACTACCTACATCAGAGCAGGTCTAGTTACTACCTACAGCAGAGCAGGTCTAGATACTACCTACAGAAGGTCTAGATACTACCTACAGCAGAGCAGGTCTAGATACTACCTACATCAGAGCAGGTCTAGATACTACCTACATCAGAGCAGGTCTAGATACTACCTACAGCAGAGCAGGTCTAGATACTACCTACATCAGAGCAGGTCTAGATACTACCTACAGCAGAGCAGGTCTAGATACTACCTACAGCAGAGCAGGTCTAGATACTACCTACAGCAGAGCAGGTCTAGATACTACCTACATCAGAGCAGGTCTAGATACTACCTACAGCAGAGCAGGTCTAGATACTACCTACAGCAGGTGTAGATACTAACTACATAAGAGCAGGTCTAGATACTACCTACAGCAGGTGTAGATACTACCTACATCAGAGCAGGTCTAGTTACTACCTACAGCAGAGCAGGTCTAGATACTACCTACAGAAGGTCTAGATACTACCTACAGCAGAGCAGGTCTTGATACTACCTACATCAGAGCAGGTCTAGATACTACCTACAGCAGAGCAGGTCTAGATACTACCTACAGCAGGTCTAGATAATACCTACAGCAGAGCAGGTCTAGATACTACCTACAGAAGGTCTAGATACTACCTACAGCAGAGCAGGTCTAGATACTACCTACAGCAGAGCAGGTCTAGTTACTAACTACAGCAGAGCAGGTCTAAATACTACCTACAGCAAGTCTAGATACTAACTACAGCAGAGCAGGTCTAGATACTACCTACAGCAGGTCTAGTTACTAACTACAGCAGAGCAAATCTAGATACTACCTACAGCAGAGCAGGTCTAGATACTACCTACAGCAGAGCAGGTCTAGTTACTAACTACAGCAGAGCAGGTCTAGATACTACCTACAGCAGGTCTAGATACTACCTACAGCAGAGCAGGTCTAGATACTACCTACATCAGGTCTAGATGCTACCTACATCAGAGCAGGTCTTGATACTACCTACATCAGAGCAGGTCTAGATACTACCTACAGAAGGTCTAGATACTACCTACAGCAGAGCAGGTCTTGATACTACCTACATCAGAGCAGGTCTAGATACTACCTACAGCAGAGCAGGTCTAGATACTACCTACAGCAGGTCTAGATAATACCTACAGCAGAGCAGGTCTAGATACTACCTACAGAAGGTCTAGATACTACCTACAGCAGAGCAGGTCTAGATACTACCTACATCAGAGCAGGTCTAGATACTACCTACAGAAGGTCTAGATACTACCTACAGCAGAGCAGGTCTTGATACTACCTACATCAGAGCAGGTCTAGATACTACCTACAGCAGAGCAGGTCTAGATACTACCTACAGCAGGTCTAGATACTACCTACAGCAGGTCTAGATACTACCTACAGCAGAGCAGGTCTAGATACTACCTACAGCAGAGCAGGTCTAGTTACTAACTACAGCAGAGCAGGTCTAGATACTACCTACAGCAAGTCTAGATACTAACTACAGCAGAGCAGGTCTAGATACTACCTACAGCAGGTCTAGATACTACCTACAGCAGAGCAGGTCTAGATACTACCTACATCAGGTCTAGATTCTACCTACAGCAGAGCAGGTCTAGATACTACCTACATCAGAGCAGGTCTAGATACTACCTACAGCAGAGTAGGTCTAGATACTACCTACATCAGAGCAGGTCTAGATACTACCTACAGCAGAGCAGGTCTAGTTAATAACTACAGAAGAGCAGATCTAGATACTACCTACAGCAGGTCTAGATACTACCTACATCAGAGCAGGTCAAGATACTATAAACATCAGAGCAGGTCTAGATACTACCTACATCAGAGCAGGTTTAGATACTACCTAAAGCAGGTCTAGATACTACCTACATCAGAGCAGGTCTAGATACTACCTACATCAGAGCAGGTCTAGATACTACCTACATCAGAGCAGGTTTAGATACTACCTACATCAGAGCAGGTCAAGATACTATAAACATCAGAGCAGGTCTAGATACTACCTACATCAGAGCAGGTATAGATACTACCTACATCAGAGCAGGTCTAGATACTACCTACATCAGAGTAGGTCTAGATACTACCTACAGCAGGTCTAGATACTACCTACATCAGAGCATGTCTAGATACTACCTACATCAGAGCATGTCTAGATACTACCTACAGCAGAGCAGGTCTAGATACTACCTACATCAGAGCAGGTCTAGATACTACCTACAGCAGGTGTAGATACTACCTACATCAGAGCAGGTCTAGATACTACCTACATCAGAGCAGGTCCAAATACTACCTACATCAGAGCATGTCTAGATACTACCTACATCAGAGCAGGTCTAGATACTACCTACATCAGAGCAGGTTTAGATACTACCTACAGCAGAGCAGGTCTAGATACTACCTACAGCAGGTCTAGATACTACCTACAGCAGAGCAGGTCTAGATACTACCTACATCAGAGCAGGTCTAGATACTACCTACAGCAGAGCAGGTCTAGATACTACCTACAGCAGGTCTAGATACTACCTACAGCAGAGCAGGTCTAGATACTACCTACAGCAGAGCAGGTCTAGTTACTAACTACAGCAGAGCAGGTCTAGATACTACCTACAGCAGAGCAGGTCTAGATACTACCTACATCAGGTCTAGATGCTACCTACAGCAGAGCAGGTCTTGATACTACCTACATCAGAGCAGGTCTAGATACTACCTACAGCAGGTGTAGATACTACGTACATCAGAGCAGGTCTAGTTACTACCTACAGCAGAGCAGGTCTAGATACTACCTACAGCAGGTCTAGATACTACCTACATCAGAGCAGGTCTAGATACTACCTACAGCAGGTCTAGATACTACCTACATCAGAGCAGGTCTAGATACTACCTACATTAGGTCTAGATACTACCTACAGCACAGCAGGTCTAGATACTACCTACAGCAGGTGTAGATACTACCTACATCAGAGCATGTCTAGATACTACCTACATCAGAGCAGGTCAAGATACTATAAACATCAGAGCAGGTCTAGATACTACCTACAGCAGGTCTAGATACTACCTACATCAGAGCAGGTTTAGATACTACCTACAGCAGGTCTAGATACTACCTACAGCAGGTCTAGATACTACCTACATCAGAGCATGTCTAGATACTACCTACATCAGAGCAGGTCTAGCTAGATACTACCTACATCAGAGCAGGTCTAGATACTACCTACATCAGAGCAGGTCTAGATACTACCTACATCAGAGCAGGTCCAAATACTACCTACATCAGAGCAGGTCCAAATACTACCTACATCAGAGCATGTCTAGATACTACCTACATCAGAGCAGGTCTAGATACTACCTACATCAGAGCAGGTTTAGATACTACCTACAGCAGAGCAGGTCAAGATACTATAAACATCAGAGCAGGTCTAGATACTACCTACATCAGAGCAGGTCTAGATACTACCTACAGCAGGTCTAGATACTACCTACAGCAGAGCAGGTCTAGATACTACCTACATCAGAGCAGGTCTAGATACTACCTACAGCAGGTCTAGATACTACCTACATCAGAGCAGGTCTAGTTACTACCTACAGCAGAGCAGGTCTAGATACTACCTACAGCAGAGCAGGTCTAGATACTACCTACATCAGAGCAGGTCTAGATACTACCTACAGCAGAGCAGGTCTAGATACTACCTACAGCAGAGCAGGTCTTGATACTACCTACATCAGAGCAGGTCTAGATACTACCTACAGCAGAGCAGGTCTAGATACTACCTACAGCAGGTGTAGATACTACCTACATAAGAGCAGGTCCAGATACTACCTACAGCAGGTGTAGATACTACCTACATCAGAGCAGGTCTAGTTACTACCTACAGCAGAGCAGGTCTAGATACTACCTACAGCAGGTCTAGATACTACCTACATCAGAGCAGGTCTAGATACTACCTACAGCAGAGCAGGTCTAGATACTACCTACAGCAGAGCAGGTCTAGATACTACCTACATCAGAACAGGTCTAGATACTACCTACAGCAGAGCAGGTCTAGATACTACCTACAGCAGAGCAGGTCTAGATACTACCTACATCAGAGCAGGTCTAGATACTACCTACAGCAGAGCAGGTCTAGATACTACCTACAGCAGGTCTAGATACTACCTACAGCAGAGCAGGTCTAGATACTACCTACAGCAGGTCTAGATACTACCTACAGCAGAGCAGGTCTAGATACTACCTACAGCAGAGCAGGTCTAGTTACTACTACAGCAGAGCAGGTCTAGATACTACCTACAGCAAGTCTTTATACTAACTACAGCAGAGCAGGTCTAGATACTACCTACAGCAGGTCTAGATACTACCTACAGCAGAGCAGGTCTAGATACTACCTACATCAGGTCTATATGCTACCTACAGCAGAGCAGGTCTTGATACTACCTACATCAGAGCAGGTCTAGATACTACCTACAGCAGAGCAGGTCTAGATACTACCTACAGCAGGTCTAGATACTACCTACAGCAGAGCAGGTCTAGTTAATAACTACAGAAGAGCAGATCTAGATACTACCTACAGCAGGTCTAGATACTACCTACATCAGAGCAGGTCTAGATAATACCTACATCAGAGCAGGTCAAGATACTATAAACATCAGAGCAGGTCTAGATACTACCTACATCAGAGCAGGTTTAGATACTACCTAAAGCAGGTCTAGATACTACCTACATCAGAGCAGGTCTAGATACTACCTACATCAGAGCAGGTTTAGATACTACCTACATCAGAGCAGGTCAAGATACTATAAACATCAGAGCAGGTCTAGATACTACCTACATCAGAGCAGGTCTAGATACTACCTACATCAGAGCAGGTCTAGATACTACCTACATCAGAGCAGGTCTAGATACTACCTACAGCAGGTCTAGATACTACCTACATCAGAGCATGTCTAGATACTACCTACATCAGAGCATGTCTAGATACTACCTACATCAGAGCAGGTCTAGATACTACCTACATCAGAGCAGGTCTAGATACTACCTACAGCAAGTCTAGATACTAACTACAGCAGAGCAGGTCTAGATACTACCTACAGCAGGTCTAGATACTACCTACAGCAGAGCAGGTCTAGATACTACCTACATCAGGTCTATATGCTACCTACAGCAGAGCAGGTCTTGATACTACCTACATCAGAGCAGGTCTAGATACTACCTACAGCAGAGCAGGTCTAGATACTACCTACAGCAGGTCTAGATACTACCTACAGCAGAGCAGGTCTAGTTAATAACTACAGAAGAGCAGATCTAGATACTACCTACAGCAGGTCTAGATACTACCTACATCAGAGCAGGTCTAGATATACCTACATCAGAGCAGGTCAAGATACTATAAACATCAGAGCAGGTCTAGATACTACCTACATCAGAGCAGGTTTAGATACTACCTAAAGCAGGTCTAGATACTACCTACATCAGAGCAGGTCTAGATACTACCTACATCAGAGCAGGTGTAGATACTACCTACATCAGAGCAGGTTTAGATACTACCTACATCAGAGCAGGTCAAGATACTATAAACATCAGAGCAGGTCTAGATACTACCTACATCAGAGCAGGTCTAGATACTACCTACATCAGAGCAGGTCTAGATACTACCTACATCAGAGTAGGTCTAGATACTACCTACAGCAGGTCTAGATACTACCTACATCAGAGCATGTCTAGATACTACCTACATCAGAGCATGTCTAGATACTACCTACAGCAGAGCAGGTCTAGATACTACCTACATCAGAGCAGGTCTAGATACTACCTACAGCAGGTGTAGATACTACCTACATCAGAGCAGGTCTAGATACTACCTACATCAGAGCAGGTCCAAATACTACCTACATCAGAGCATGTCTAGATACTACCTACATCAGAGCAGGTCTAGATACTACCTACATCAGAGCAGGTTTAGATACTACCTACAGCAGAGCAGGTCTAGATACTACCTACAGCAGGTCTAGATACTACCTACAGCAGAGCAGGTCTAGATACTACCTACAGCAGAGCAGGTCTAGTTACTAACTACAGCAGAGCAGGTCTAGATACTACCTACAGCAAGTCTAGATACTAACTACAGCAGAGCAGGTCTAGATACTACCTACAGCAGAGCAGGTCTAGTTACTAACTACAGCAGAGCAGGTCTAGATACTACCTACAGCAGGTCTAGATACTACCTACAGCAGAGCAGGTCTAGATACTACCTACATCAGGTCTATATGCTACCTACAGCAGAGCAGGTCTTGATACTACCTACATCAGAGCAGGTCTAGATTATACCTACAGCAGAGCAGATCTAGATACTACCTACAGCAGGTCTAGATACTACCTACATCAGAGCATGTCTAGATAATACCTACATCAGAGCAGGTCAAGATACTATAAACATCAGAGCAGGTCTAGATACTACCTACATCAGAGCAGGTTTAGATACTACCTAAAGCAGGTCTAGATACTACCTACATCAGAGCAGGTCTAGATACTACCTACATCAGAGCAGGTCTAGATACTACCTACATCAGAGCAGGTTAAGATACTACCTACATCAGAGCAGGTCAAGATACTATAAACATCAGAGCAGGTCTAGATACTACCTACATCAGAGCAGGTCTAGATACTACCTACATCAGAGCAGGTCTAGATACTACCTACATCAGAGTAGGTCTAGATACTACCTACAGCAGGTCTAGATACTACCTACATCAGAGCATGTCTAGATACTACCTACATCAGAGCATGTCTAGATACTACCTACAGCAGAGCAGGTCTAGATACTACCTACATCAGAGCAGGTCTAGATACTACCTACAGCAGGTCTAGATACTACCTACATCAGAGCAGGTCTAGATACTACCTACATTAGGTCTAGATACTACCTACAGCAGAGCAGGTCTTGATACTACCTACATCAGAGCAGGTCTAGATACTACCTACAGCAGAGCAGGTCTAGATACTACCTACAGCAGGTCTAGATACTACCTACAGCAGAGCAGGTCTAGTTAATAACTACAGAACAGCAGATCTAGATACTACCTACAGCAGGTCTAGATACTACCAACATCAGAGCAGGTCTAGATAATACCTACATCAGAGCAGGTCAAGATACTATAAACATCAGAGCAGGTCTAGATACTACCTACATCAGAGCAGGTTTAGATACTACCTAAAGCAGGTCTAGATACTACCTACATCAGAGCAGGTCTAGATACTACCTACATCAGAGCAGGTCTAGATACTACCTACATCAGAGCAGGTTTAGATACTACCTACATCAGAGCAGGTCAAGATACTATAAACATCAGAGCAGGTCTAGATACTACCTACATCAGAGCAGGTATAGATACTACCTACATCAGAGCAGGTCTAGATACTACCTACATCAGAGTAGGTCTAGATACTACCTACAGCAGGTCTAGATACTACCTACATCAGAGCATGTCTAGATACTACCTACATCAGAGCATGTCTAGATACTACCTACAGCAGAGCAGGTCTAGATACTACCTACATCAGAGCAGGTGTAGATACTACCTACAGCAGGTGTAGATACTACCTACATCAGAGCAGGTCTAGATACTACCTACATCAGAGCAGGTCCAAATACTACCTACATCAGTGCATGTCTAGATACTACCTACATCAGGGCAGGTCTAGATACTACCTACATCAGAGCAGGTTTAGATACTACCTACAGCAGAGCAGGTCAAGATACTATAAACATCAGAGCAGGTCTAGATACTACCTACATCAGAGCAGGTCTAGATACTACCTACAGCAGGTCTAGATACTACCTACATCAGAGCAGGTCTAGATACTATAAACATCAGAGCAGGTCTAGATACTACCTACATCAGAGCAGGTCTAGATACTACCTACAGCAGGTCTAGATACTACCTACATCAGAGCAGGTCTAGATACTACCTACAGCAGAGCAGGTCTAGATACTACCTACAGCAGGTCTAGATACTACCTACAGCAGAGCAGGTCTAGTAGATATGACCTACAGCAGAGCAGGTCTAGTTACTAACTACAGAAGAGCAGGTCTAGATTATACCTACAGCAGAGCAGATCTAGATACTACCTACAGCAGGTCTAGATACTACCTACATCAGAACAGGTCTAGATACTACCTACAGCAGAGCAGGTCTAGATACTACCTACAGCAGAGCAGGTCTAGTTACTAACTACAGAAGAGCAGGTCTAGATTATACCTACAGCAGAGCAGATCTAGATACTACCTACATCAGAGCAGGTCTAGATACTACCTACATCAGAGCAGGTCTAGATACTACCTACAGCAGGTCTAGATACTACCTACATCAGAGCAGGTCTAGATACTACCTACAGCAGAGCAGGTCTAGATACTACCTACAGCAGGTCTAGATACTACCTACATCAGAGCAGGTCTAGATACTACCTACAGCAGAGCAGGTCTAGATACTACCTACAGCAGGTGTAGATACTACCTACATAAGAGCAGGTCCAGATACTACCTACAGCAGGTGTAGATACTACCTACATCAGAGCAGGTCTAGTTACTACCTACAGCAGAGCAGGTCTAGATACTACCTACAGCAGGTCTAGATACTACCTACATCAGAGCAGGTCTAGATACTACCTACAGCAGGTCTAGATACTACCTACAGCAGAGCAGGTCTAGATACTACCTACATCAGAACAGGTCTAGATACTACCTACAGCAGAGCAGGTCTAGATACTACCTACAGCAGAGCAGGTCGTGATACTACCTACATCAGAGCAGGTCTAGATACTACCTACAGCAGAGCAGGTCTAGATACTACCTACAGCAGGTGTAGATACTACCTACATAAGAGCAGGTCTAGATACTACCTACAGCAGGTGTAGATACTACCTACATCAGAGCGGGTCTAGTTACTACCTACAGCAGAGCAGGTCTAGATACTACCTACAGAAGGTCTAGATACTACCTACAGCAGAGCAGGTCTTGATACTACCTACATCAGAGCAGGTCTAGATACTACCTACAGCAGAGCAGGTCTAGATACTACCTACAGCAGGTCTAGATACTACCTACAGCAGAGCAGGTCTAGATACTACCTACATCAGAGCAGGTCTAGATACTACCTACAGAAGGTCTAGATACTACCTACAGCAGAGCAGGTCTTGATACTACCTACATCAGAGCAGGTCTAGATACTACCTACAGCAGAGCAGGTCTAGATACTACCTACAGCAGGTCTAGATACTACCTACAGCAGAGCAGGTCTAGATACTACCTACATCAGAGCAGGTCTAGATACTACCTACAGCAGAGCAGGTCTAGTTACTAACTACAGCAGAGCAGGTCTAGATACTACCTACAGCAAGTCTAGATACTAACTACAGCAGAGCAGGTCTAGATACTACCTACAGCAGGTCTAGATACTACCTACAGCAGAGCAGGTCTAGATACTACCTACATCAGGTCTATATGCTACCTACAGCAGAGCAGGTCTTGATACTACCTACATCAGAGCAGGTCTAGATACTACCTACAGCAGAGCAGGTCTAGATACTACCTACAGCAGGTCTAGATACTACCTACAGCAGAGCAGGTCTAGTTAATAACTACAGAAGAGCAGATCTAGATACTACCTACAGCAGGTCTAGATACTACCTACATCAGAGCAGGTCTAGATAATACCTACATCAGAGCAGGTCTAGATACTACCTACATCAGAGCAGGTATAGATACTACCTACATCAGAGCAGGTCTAGATACTACCTACATCAGAGTAGGTCTAGATACTACCTACAGCAGGTCTAGATACTACCTACATCAGAGCATGTCTAGATACTACCTACATCAGAGCATGTCTAGATACTACCTACAGCAGAGCAGGTCTAGATACTACCTACATCAGAGCAGGTCTAGATACTACCTACAGCAGGTCTAGATACTACCTACATCAGAGCAGGTCTAGATACTACCTACAGCAGGTGTAGATACTACCTACATCAGAGCAGGTCTAGATACTACCTACATCAGAGCAGGTCCAAATACTACCTACATCAGAGCATGTCTAGATACTACCTACATCAGAGCAGGTCTAGATACTACCTACAGCAGAGCAGGTCTAGTTACTAACTACAGCAGAGCAGGTCTAGATACTACCTACAGCAAGTCTAGATACTAACTACAGCAGAGCAGGTCTAGATACTACCTACAGCAGAGCAGGTCTAGTTACTAACTACAGCAGAGCAGGTCTAGATACTACCTACAGCAGGTCTAGATACTACCTACAGCAGAGCAGGTCTAGATACTACCTATATCAGATCTATATGCTACCTACAGCAGAGCAGGTCTTGATACTACCTACATCAGAGCAGGTCTAGATACTACCTACAGCAGAGCAGGTCTAGATACTACCTACAGCAGGTCTAGATACTACCTACATCAGAGCATGTCTAGATAATACCTACATCAGAGCAGGTCAAGATACTATAAACATCAGAGCAGGTCTAGATACTACCTACATCAGAGCAGGTTTAGATACTACCTAAAGCAGGTCTAGATACTACCTACATCAGAGCAGGTCTAGATACTACCTACATCAGAGCAGGTCTAGATACTACCTACATCAGAGCAGGTTTAGATACTACCTACATCAGAGCAGGTCAAGATACTATAAACATCAGAGCAGGTCTAGATACTACCTACATCAGAGCAGGTATAGATACTACCTACATCAGAGCAGGTCTAGATACTACCTACATCAGAGTAGGTCTAGATACTACCTACAGCAGGTCTAGATACTACCTACATCAGAGCATGTCTAGATACTACCTACATCAGAGCATGTCTAGATACTACCTACAGCAGAGCAGGTCTAGATACTACCTACATCAGAGCAGGTCTAGATACTACCTACAGCAGGTCTAGATACTACCTACAGCAGAGCAGGTCTAGATACTACCTACATCAGGTCTATATGCTACCTACAGCAGAGCAGGTCTTGATACTACCTACATCAGAGCAGGTCTAGATACTACCTACAGCAGAGCAGGTCTAGATACTACCTACAGCAGGTCTAGATACTACCTACAGCAGAGCAGGTCTAGTTAATAACTACAGAAGAGCAGATCTAGATACTACCTACAGCAGGTCTAGATACTACCTACATCAGAGCAGGTCTAGATAATACCTACATCAGAGCAGGTCAAGATACTATAAACATCAGAGCAGGTCTAGATACTACCTACATCAGAGCAGGTTTAGATACTACCTAAAGCAGGTCTAGATACTACCTACATCAGAGCAGGTCTAGATACTACCTACATCAGAGCAGGTCTAGATACTACCTACATCAGAGCAGGTTTAGATACTACCTACATCAGAGCAGGTCAAGATACTATAAACATCAGAGCAGGTCTAGATACTACCTACATCAGAGCAGGTATAGATACTACCTACATCAGAGCAGGTCTAGATACTACCTACATCAGAGTAGGTCTAGATACTACCTACAGCAGGTCTAGATACTACCTACATCAGAGCATGTCTAGATACTACCTACATCAGAGCATGTCTAGATACTACCTACAGCAGAGCAGGTCTAGATACTACCTACATCAGAGCAGGTCTAGATACTACCTACAGCAGGTGTAGATACTACCTACATCAGAGCAGGTCTAGATACTACCTAAATCAGAGCAGGTCCAAATACTACCTACATCAGAGCATGTCTAGATACTACCTACATCAGAGCAGGTCTAGATACTACCTACATCAGAGCAGGTTTAGATACTACCTACAGCAGAGCAGGTCAAGATACTATAAACATCAGAGCAGGTCTAGATACTACCTACATCAGAGCAGGTTTAGATACTACCTACAGCAGAGCAGGTCTAGATACTACCTACAGCAGAGCAGGTCTAGATACTACCTACAGCAGAGCAGGTCTAGATACTACCTACAGCAAGTCTAGATACTAACTACAGCAGAGCAGGTCTAGATACTACCTACAGCAGGTCTAGTTACTAACTACAGCAGAGCAGGTCTAAATACTACCTACAGCAAGTCTAGATACTAACTACAGCAGAGCAGGTCTAGATACTACCTACAGCAGGTCTAGTTACTACCTACAGCAGAGCAGGTCTAGATACTACCTACAGCAGGTCTAGATACTACCTACAGCAGAGCAGGTCTTGATACTACCTACATCAGAGCAGGTCTAGATACTACCTACAGCAGAGCAGGTCTAGATACTACCTACAGCAGGTCTAGATACTACCTACAGCAGAGCAGGTCTAGTTAATAACTACAGAAGAGCAGATCTAGATACTACCTACAGCAGGTCTAGATACTACCTACATCAGAGCAGGTCTAGATAATACCTACATCAGAGCAGGTCTAGATACTACCTACATCAGAGCAGGTATAGATACTACCTACATCAGAGCAGGTCTAGATACTACCTACATCAGAGTAGGTCTAGATACTACCTACAGCAGGTCTAGATACTACCTACATCAGAGCATGTCTAGATACTACCTACATCAGAGCATGTCTAGATACTACCTACAGCAGAGCAGGTCTAGATACTCCCTACATCAGAGCAGGTCTAGATACTACCTACAGCAGGTGTAGATACTACCTACATCAGAGCAGGTCTAGATACTACCTACAGCAGGTGTAGATACTACCTACATCAGAGCAGGTCTAGATACTACCTACATCAGAGCAGGTCCAAATACTACCTACATCAGAGCATGTCTAGATACTACCTACATCAGAGCAGGTCTAGATACTACCTACAGCAGAGCAGGTCTAGTTACTAACTACAGCAGAGCAGGTCTAGATACTACCTACAGCAAGTCTAGATACTAACTACAGCAGAGCAGGTCTAGATACTACCTACAGCAGAGCAGGTCTAGTTACTAACTACAGCAGAGCAGGTCAAGATACTATAAACATCAGAGCAGGTCTAGATACTACCTACATCAGAGCAGGTTTAGATACTACCTACAGCAGAGCAGGTCAAGATACTATAAACATCAGAGCAGGTCTAGATACTACCTACATCAGAGCAGGTTTAGATACTACCTACAGCAGAGCAGGTCAAGATACTATAAACATCAGAGCAGGTCTAGATACTACCTACATCAGAGCAGGTCTAGATACTACCTACAGCAGGTCTAGATACTACCTACAGCAGAGCAGGTCTAGATACTACCTACATCAGAACAGGTCTAGATACTACCTACAGCAGTCTAGATACTACCTACATCAGAGCAGGTCTAGATACTACCTACAGCAGGTCTAGATACTACCTACAGCAGAGCAGGTCTAGTTACTAACTACAGAAGAGCAGGTCTAGATTATACCTACAGCAGAGCAGATCTAGATACTACCTACAGCAGGTCTAGATACTACCTACATCAGAGCAGGTCTAGATACTACCTACAGCAGAGCAGGTCTAGATACTACCTACAGCAGAGCAGGTCTAGATACTACCTACATCAGAGCAGGTCTAGATACTACCTACAGCAGAGCAGGTCTAGATACTACCTACAGCAGAGCAGGTCTAGATACTACCTACAGCAGAGCAGGTCTAGATACTACCTACAGCAAGTCTAGATACTAACTACAGCAGAGCAGGTCTAGATACTACCTACAGCAGGTCTAGATACTACCTACAGCAGAGCAGGTCTAGTTACTAACTACAGCAGAGCAGGTCTAGATACTACCTACAGCAAGTCTAGATACTAACTACAGCAGAGCAGGTCTAGATACTACCTACAGCAGGTCTAGATACTACCTACCAGAGCAGGTCTAGATACTACCTACATCAGGTCTATATGCTACCTACAGCAGAGCAGGTCTTGATACTACCTACATCAGAGCAGGTCTAGATACTACCTACAGCAGAGCAGGTCTAGATACTACCTACAGCAGGTCTAGATACTACCTACAGCAGAGCAGGTCTAGTTAATAACTACAGAAGAGCAGATCTAGATACTACCTACAGCAGGTCTAGATACTACCTACATCAGAGCAGGTCTAGATACTACCTACATCAGAGCAGGTCTAGATACTACCTACATCAGAGCAGGTCTAGATACTACCTACATCAGAGCAGGTCTAGATACTACCTACATCAGAGCAGGTCTAGATACTACCTACATCAGAGTAGGTCTAGATACTACCTACAGCAGGTCTAGATACTACCTACATCAGAGCATGTCTAGATACTACCTACATCAGAGCATGTCTAGATACTACCTACAGCAGAGCAGGTCTAGATACTACCTACATCAGAGCAGGTCTAGATACTACCTACAGCAGGTCTAGATACTACCTACATCAGAGCAGGTCTAGATACTACCTACAGCAGGTGTAGATACTACCTACATCAGAGCAGGTCTAGATACTACCTACATCAGAGCAGGTCCAAATACTACCTACATCAGAGCATGTCTAGATACTACCTACATCAGAGCAGGTCTAGATACTACCTACAGCAGAGCAGGTCTAGTTACTAACTACAGCAGAGCAGGTCTAGATACTACCTACAGCAAGTCTAGATACTAACTACAGCAGAGCAGGTCTAGATACTACCTACAGCAGAGCAGGTCTAGTTACTAACTACAGCAGAGCAGGTCTAGATACTACCTACAGCAGGTCTAGATACTACCTACAGCAGAGCAGGTCTAGATACTACCTACATCAGATCTATATGCTACCTACAGCAGAGCAGGTCTTGATACTACCTACATCAGAGCAGGTCTAGATACTACCTACAGCAGAGCAGGTCTAGATACTACCTACAGCAGGTCTAGATACTACCTACATCAGAGCAGGTCTAGATAATACCTACATCAGAGCAGGTCAAGATACTATAAACATCAGAGCAGGTCTAGATACTACCTACATCAGAGCAGGTTTAGATACTACCTAAAGCAGGTCTAGATACTACCTACATCAGAGCAGGTCTAGATACTACCTAGAGCAGGTCTAGATACTACCTACATCAGAGCAGGTCTAGATACTACCTACATCAGAGCAGGTCTAGATACTACCTACATCAGAGCAGGTCTAGATACTACCTACATCAGAGTAGGTCTAGATACTACCTACAGCAGGTCTAGATACTACCTACATCAGAGCATGTCTAGATACTACCTACATCAGAGCAGGTCTAGATACTACCTACAGCAGAGCAGGTCTAGATACTACCTACATCAGAGCAGGTCTAGATACTACCTACAGCAGGTCTAGATACTACCTACAGCAGGTCTAGATACTACCTACAGCAGGTCTAGATACTACCTACATCAGAGCATGTCTAGATACTACCTACATCAGAGCAGGTCTAGATACTATCTACAGCAGAGCAGGTCTAGATACTACCTACAGCAGGTCTAGATACTACCTACAGCAGAGCAGGTCTAGTTAATAACTACAGAAGAGCAGGTCTAGATTATACCTACAGCAGAGCAGATCTAGATACTACCTACAGCAGGTCTAGATACTACCTACATCAGAGCATGTCTAGATAATACCTACATCAGAGCAGGTCAAGATACTATAAACATCAGAGCAGGTCTAGATACTACCTACATCAGAGCAGGTTTAGATACTACCTAAAGCAGGTCTAGATACTACCTACAGCAGAACAGGTCTAGATACTACCTAAAGCAGGTCTAGATACTACCTACATCAGAGCAGGTTTAGATACTACCTACATCAGAGCAGGTCAAGATACTATAAACATCAGAGCAGGTCTAGATACTACCTACATCAGAGCAGGTATAGATACTACCTACATCAGAGCAGGTCTAGATACTACCTACATCAGAGTAGGTCTAGATACTACCTACAGCAGGTCTAGATACTACCTACATCAGAGCATGTCTAGATACTACCTACATCAGAGCATGTCTAGATACTACCTACAGCAGAGCAGGTCTAGATACTACCTACATCAGAGCAGGACTAGATACTACCTACAGCAGGTGTAGATACTACCTACATCAGAGCAGGTCTAGATACTACCTACATCAGAGCAGGTCCAAATACTACCTACATCAGAGCATGTCTAGATACTACCTACATCAGAGCAGGTCTAGATACTACCTACATCAGAGCAGGTTTAGATACTACCTACAGCAGAGCAGGTCAAGATACTATAAACATCAGAGCAGGTCTAGATACTACCTACAGCAGGTCTAGATACTACCTACAGCAGAGCAGGTCTAGATACTACCTACATCAGAGCAGGTCTAGATACTACCTACAGCAGGTCTAGATACTACCTACAGCAGAGCAGGTCTAGATACTACCTACAGCAGGTCTAGATACTACCTACAGCAGAGCAGGTCTAGTTACTAACTACAGAAGAGCAGGTCTAGATTATACCTACAGCAGAGCAGATCTAGATACTACCTACAGCAGGTCTAGATACTACCTACATCAGAACAGGTCTAGATACTACCTACAGCAGAGCAGGTCTAGATACTACCTACAGCAGGTGTAGATACTACCTACATCAGAGCAGGTCTAGTTACTACCTACAGCAGAGCAGGTCTAGATACTACCTACATCAGAGCAGGTCTAGATACTACCTACATCAGAGCAGGTCTAGATACTACCTACAGCAGAGCAGGTCTAGATACTACCTACAGCAGGTGTAGATACTACCTACAGAAGAGCAGGTCTAGATACTACCTACAGCAGGTGTAGATACTACCTACATCAGAGCAGGTCTAGTTACTACCTACAGCAGAGCAGGTCTAGATACTACCTACATCAGAGCAGGTCTAGATACGACCTACAGCAGAGCAGGTCTAGATACTAACTACAGAAGAGCAGGTCTAGATTACTACCTACAGCAGAGCAGGTCTAGATACTACCTACAGCAGGTGTAGATACTACCTACATAAGAGCAGGTCTAGATACTACCTACAGCAGGTGTAGATACTACCTACATCAGAGCGGGTCTAGTTACTACCTACAGCAGAGCAGGTCTAGATACTACCTACAGAAGGTCTAGATACTACCTACAGCAGAGCAGGTCTTGATACTACCTAAATCAGAGCAGGTCTAGTTACTACCTACAGCAGAGCAGGTCTAGATACTACCTACAGAAGGTCTAGATACTACCTACAGCAGAGCAGGTCTAGATACTACCTACAGCAGAGCAGGTCTAGATACTACATACAGAAGGTCTAGATACTACCTACAGCAGAGCAGGTCTTGATACTACCTACATCAGAGCAGGTCTAGATACTACCTACAGCAGAGCAGGTCTAGATACTACCTACAGCAGGTCTAGATACTAACTACAGCAGAGCAGGTCTAGATACTACCTACAGCAGGTCTAGATACTACCTACAGCAGAGCAGGTCTAGTTACTAACTACAGCAGAGCAGGTCTAGATACTACCTACAGCAAGTCTAGATACTAACTACAGCAGAGCAGGTCTAGATACTACCTACAGCAGGTCTAGATACTACCTACAGCAGAGCAGGTCTAGATACTACCTACATCAGGTCTAGATGCTACCTACATCAGAGCAGGTCTTGATACTACCTACATCAGAGCAGGTCTAGATACTACCTACAGCAGAGCAGGTCTAGATACTACCTACAGCAGGTCTAGATACTACCTACAGCAGAGCAGGTCTAGTTAATAACTACAGAAGAGCAGATCTAGATACTACCTACAGCAGGTCTAGATACTACCTACATCAGAGCAGGTCTAGATAATACCTACATCAGAGCAGGTCAAGATACTATAAACATCAGAGCAGGTCTAGATACTACCTACATCAGAGCAGGTTTAGATACTACCTAAAGCAGGTCTAGATACTACCTACATCAGAGCAGGTCTAGATACTACCTACATCAGAGCAGGTTTAGATACTACCTACATCAGAGCAGGTCAAGATACTATAAACATCAGAGCAGGTCTAGATACTACCTACATCAGAGCAGGTATAGATACTACCTACATCAGAGCAGGTCTAGATACTACCTACATCAGAGTAGGTCTAGATACTACCTAAAGCAGGTCTAGATACTACCTACATCAGAGCAGGTCTAGATACTACCTACATCAGAGCAGGTATAGATACTACCTACATCAGAGCAGGTTTAGATACTACCTACATCAGAGCAGGTTTAGATACTACCTACATCAGAGCAGGTCAAGATACTATAAACATCAGAGCAGGTCTAGATACTACCTACATCAGAGCAGGTATAGATACTACCTACATCAGAGCAGGTCTAGATACTACCTACATCAGAGTAGGTCTAGAGATACTACCTACAGCAGGTCTAGATACTACCTACATCAGAGCATGTCTAGATACTACCTACAGCAGAGCAGGTCTAGATACTACCTACATCAGAGCAGGTCTAGATACTACCTACAGCAGGTGTAGATACTACCTACATCAGAGCAGGTCTAGATACTACCTACATCAGAGCAGGTCTAGATACTACCTACATCAGAGCATGTCTAGATACTACCTACATCAGAGCAGGTCTAGATACTACCTACATCAGAGCAGGTCTAGATACTACCTACAGCAGAGCAGGTCTAGATACTACCTACATCAGAGCAGGTCTAGATACTACCTACAGCAGAGCAGGTCTAGATACTACCTACAGCAGAGCAGGTCTAGATACTACCTACAGCAGAGCAGGTCTAGATACTACCTACAGCAGGTCTAGATACTACCTACAGCAGAGCAGGTCTAGATACTACCTACAGCAGAGCAGGTCTAGATACTACCTACAGCTGGTCTAGATACTACCTACATCAGAACAGGTCTAGATACTACCTACAGCAGAGCAGGTCTAGATACTACCTACAGCAGAGCAGGTCTAGATACTACCTACATCAGAGCAGGTCTAGATACTACCTACAGCAGAGCAGGTCTAGATACTACCTACAGCAGAGCAGGTCTAGATACTACCTACAGCAGAGCAGGTCTAGATACTACCTACAGCAGGTCTAGATACTACCTACAGCAGAGCAGGTCTAGATACTACCTACAGCAGAGCAGGTCTAGTTACTAACTACAGCAGAGCAGGTCTAGATACTACCTACAGCAAGTCTAGATACTAACTACAGCAGAGCAGGTCTAGATACTACCTACAGCAGGTCTAGATACTACCTACAGCAGAGCAGGTCTTGATACTACCTACATCAGGTCTATATGCTACCTACAGCAGAGCAGGTCTTGATACTACCTACATCAGAGCAGGTCTAGATACTACCTACAGCAGAGCAGGTCTAGATACTACCTACAGCAGGTCTAGATACTACCTACAGCAGAGCAGGTCTAGTTAATAACTACAGAAGAGCAGATCTAGATACTACCTACAGCAGGTCTAGATACTACCTACATCAGAGCAGGTCTAGATACTACCTACATCAGAGCAGGTCTAGATACTACCTACATCAGAGCAGGTCTAGATACTACCTACATCAGAGCAGGTCTAGATACTACCTACATCAGAGCAGGTCTAGATACTACCTACAGCAGGTCTAGATACTACCTACATCAGAGCAGGTCTAGATACTACCTACATCAGAGCATGTCTAGATACTACCTACAGCAGAGCAGGTCTAGATACTCCCTACATCAGAGCAGGTCTAGATACTACCTACAGCAGGTGTAGATACTACCTACATCAGAGCAGGTCTAGATACTACCTACAGCAGGTGTAGATACTACCTACATCAGAGCAGGTCTAGATACTACCTACATCAGAGCAGGTCCAAATACTACCTACATCAGAGCATGTCTAGATACTACCTACATCAGAGCAGGTCTAGATACTACCTACAGCAGAGCAGGTCTAGTTACTAACTACAGCAGAGCAGGTCTAGATACTACCTACAGCAAGTCTAGATACTAACTACAGCAGAGCAGGTCTAGATACTACCTACAGCAGAGCAGGTCTAGTTACTAACTACAGCAGAGCAGGTCAAGATACTATAAACATCAGAGCAGGTCTAGATACTACCTACATCAGAGCAGGTTTAGATACTACCTACAGCAGAGCAGGTCAAGATACTATAAACATCAGAGCAGGTCTAGATACTACCTACATCAGAGCAGGTTTAGATACTACCTACAGCAGAGCAGGTCAAGATACTATAAACATCAGAGCAGGTCTAGATACTACCTACATCAGAGCAGGTCTAGATACTACCTACAGCAGGTCTAGATACTACCTACAGCAGAGCAGGTCTAGATACTACCTACATCAGAACAGGTCTAGATACTACCTACAGCAGGTCTAGATACTACCTACATCAGAGCAGGTCTAGATACTACCTACAGCAGGTCTAGATACTACCTACAGCAGAGCAGGTCTAGTTACTAACTACAGAAGAGCAGGTCTAGATTATACCTACAGCAGAGCAGATCTAGATACTACCTACAGCAGGTCTAGATACTACCTACATCAGAACAGGTCTAGATACTACCTACAGCAGAGCAGGTCTAGATACTACCTACATCAGAGCAGGTCTAGATACTACCTACAGCAGAGCAGGTCTAGATACTACCTACAGCAGGTCTAGATACTACCTACAGCAGAGCAGGTCTAGTTACTACCTACAGCAGGTCTAGATACTACCTACAGCAGAGCAGGTCTAGTTACTAACTACAGCAGAGCAGGTCTAGATACTACCTACAGCAAGTCTAGATACTAACTACAGCAGAGCAGGTCTAGATACTACCTACAGCAGGTCTAGATACTACCTACAGCAGAGCAGGTCTAGATACTACCTACATCAGGTCTATATGCTACCTACAGCAGAGCAGGTCTTGATACTACCTACATCAGAGCAGGTCTAGATACTACCTACAGCAGAGCAGGTCTAGATACTACCTACAGCAGGTCTAGATACTACCTACAGCAGAGCAGGTCTAGTTAATAACTACAGAAGAGCAGATCTAGATACTACCTACAGCAGGTCTAGATACTACCTACATCAGAGCAGGTCTAGATAATACCTACATCAGAGCAGGTCTAGATACTACCTACATCAGAGCAGGTATAGATACTACCTACATCAGAGCAGGTATAGATACTACCTACATCAGAGCAGGTCTAGATACTACCTACATCAGGTCTAGATACTACCTACAGCAGGTCTAGATACTACCTACATCAGAGCATGTCTAGATACTACCTACATCAGAGCATGTCTAGATACTACCTACAGCAGAGCAGGTCTAGATACTACCTACATCAGAGCAGGTCTAGATACTACCTACAGCAGGTGTAGATACTACCTACATCAGAGCAGGTCTAGATACTACCTACAGCAGGTGTAGATACTACCTACATCAGAGCAGGTCTAGATACTACCTACATCAGAGCAGGTCCAAATACTACCTACATCAGAGCATGTCTAGATACTACCTACATCAGAGCAGGTCTAGATACTACCTACAGCAGAGCAGGTCTAGTTACTAACTACAGCAGAGCAGGTCTAGATACTACCTACAGCAAGTCTAGATACTAACTACAGCAGAGCAGGTCTAGATACTACCTACAGCAGAGCAGGTCTAGTTACTAACTACAGCAGAGCAGGTCTAGATACTACCTACAGCAGGTCTAGATACTACCTACAGCAGAGCAGGTCTAGATACTACCTACATCAGATCTATATGCTACCTACAGCAGAGCAGGTCTTGATACTACCTACATCAGAGCAGGTCTAGATACTACCTACAGCAGAGCAGGTCTAGATACTACCTACAGCAGGTCTAGATACTACCTACATCAGAGCAGGTCTAGATAATACCTACATCAGAGCAGGTCAAGATACTATAAACATCAGAGCAGGTCTAGATACTACCTACATCAGAGCAGGTTTAGATACTACCTAAAGCAGGTCTAGATACTACCTACATCAGAGCAGGTCTAGATACTACCTACATCAGAGCAGGTTTAGATACTACCTACATCAGAGCAGGTCAAGATACTATAAACATCAGAGCAGGTCTAGATACTACCTACATCAGAGCAGGTCTAGATACTACCTACAGCAGAGTAGGTCTAGATACTACCACAGCAGGTCTAGATACTACCTACATCAGAGCATGTCTAGATACTACCTACATCAGAGCAGGTATAGATACTACCTACATCAGAGCAGGTCTAGATACTACCTACATCAGAGTAGGTCTAGATACTACCTACAGCAGGTCTAGATACTACCTACATCAGAGCATGTCTAGATACTACCTACATCAGAGCAGGTCTAGATACTACCTACAGCAGAGCAGGTCTAGATACTACCTACATCAGAGCAGGTCTAGATACTACCTACAGCAGGTCTAGATACTACCTACAGCAGAGCAGGTCTAGATACTACCTACATCAGGTCTATATGCTACCTACAGCAGAGCAGGTCTTGATACTACCTACATCAGAGCAGGTCTAGATACTACCTACAGCAGAGCAGGTCTAGATACTACCTACAGCAGGTCTAGATACTACCTACAGCAGAGCAGGTCTAGTTAATAACTACAGAAGAGCAGATCTAGATACTACCTACAGCAGGTCTAGATACTACCTACATCAGAGCAGGTCTAGATAATACCTACATCAGAGCAGGTCAAGATACTATAAACATCAGAGCAGGTCTAGATACTACCTACATCAGAGCAGGTTTAGATACTACCTAAAGCAGGTCTAGATACTACCTACATCAGAGCAGGTCTAGATACTACCTACATCAGAGCAGGTCTAGATACTACCTACATCAGAGCAGGTTTAGATACTACCTACATCAGAGCAGGTCAATATACTATAAACATCAGAGCAGGTCTAGATACTACCTACATCAGAGCAGGTATAGATACTACCTACATCAGAGCAGGTCTAGATACTACCTACATCAGAGTAGGTCTAGATACTACCTACAGCAGGTCTAGATACTACCTACATCAGAGCATGTCTAGATACTACCTACATCAGAGCATGTCTAGATACTACCTACAGCAGAGCAGGTCTAGATACTACCTACATCAGAGCAGGACTAGATACTACCTACAGCAGGTGTAGATACTACCTACATCAGAGCAGGTCTAGATACTACCTACATCAGAGCAGGTCCAAATACTACCTACATCAGAGCATGTCTAGATACTACCTACATCAGAGCAGGTCTAGATACTACCTGCATCAGAGCAGGTTTAGATACTACCTACAGCAGAGCAGGTCAAGATACTATAAACATCAGAGCAGGTCTAGATACTACCTACAGCAGGTCTAGATACTAACTACAGCAGAGCAGGTCTAGATACTACCTACAGCAGGTGTAGATACTACGTACATCAGAGCAGGTCTAGTTACTACCTACAGCAGAGCAGGTCTAGATACTACCTACAGCAGGTCTAGATACTACCTACAGCAGAGCAGGTCTAGTTACTAACTACAGAAGAGCAGGTCTAGATTATACCTACAGCAGAGCAGATCTAGATACTACCTACAGCAGGTCTAGATACTACCTACATCAGAACAGGTCTAGATACTACCTACAGCAGAGCAGGTCTAGATACTACCTACAGCAGGTGTAGATACTACCTACATAACAGCAGGTCCAGATACTACCTACAGCAGGTGTAGATACTACCTACATCAGAGCAGGTCTAGTTACTACCTACATCAGAGCAGGTCTAGATACTACCTACAGCAGAGCAGGTCTAGATACTACCTACAGCAGGTGTAGATACTACCTACATAAGAGCAGGTCCAGATACTACCTACAGCAGGTGTAGATACTACCTACATCAGAGCAGGTCTAGATACTACCTACAGCAGGTCTAGATACTACCTACATCAGAACAGGTCTAGATACTACCTACAGCAGAGCAGGTCTAGATACTACCTACAGCAGGTCTAGATACTACCTACATCAGAGCAGGTCTAGATACTACCTACAGCAGAGCAGGTCTAGATACTACCTACAGCAGGTGTAGATACTACCTACATAAGAGCAGGTCTAGATACTACCTACAGCAGGTGTAGATACTACCTACATCAGAGCGGGTCTAGTTACTACCTACAGCAGAGCAGGTCTAGATACTACCTACAGAAGGTCTAGATACTACCTACAGCAGAGCAGGTCTTGATACTACCTAAATCAGAGCAGGTCTAGTTACTACCTACAGCAGAGCAGGTCTAGATACTACCTACAGAAGGTCTAGATACTACCTACAGCAGAGCAGGTCTAGATACTACCTACAGCAGAGCAGGTCTAGATACTACATACAGAAGGTCTAGATACTACCTACAGCAGAGCAGGTCTTGATACTACCTACATCAGAGCAGGTCTAGATACTACCTACAGCAGAGCAGGTCTAGATACTACCTACAGCAGGTCTAGATACTACCTACAGCAGAGCAGGTCTAGATACTACCTACAGCAGGTCTAGATACTACCTACAGCAGAGCAGGTCTAGTTACTAACTACAGCAGAGCAGGTCTAGATACTACCTACAGCAAGTCTAGATACTAACTACAGCAGAGCAGGTCTAGATACTACCTACAGCAGGTCTAGATACTACCTACAGCAGAGCAGGTCTAGATACTACCTACATCAGGTCTATATGCTACCTACAGCAGAGCAGGTCTTGATACTACCTACATCAGAGCAGGTCTAGATACTACCTACAGCAGAGCAGGTCTAGATACTACCTACAGCAGGTCTAGATACTACCTACAGCAGAGCAGGTCTAGTTAATAACTACAGAAGAGCAGATCTAGATACTACCTACAGCAGGTCTAGATACTACCTACATCAGAGCAGGTCTAGATAATACCTACATCAGAGCAGGTCAAGATACTATAAACATCAGAGCAGGTCTAGATACTACCTACATCAGAGCAGGTTTAGATACTACCTAAAGCAGGTCTAGATACTACCTACATCAGAGCAGGTCTAGATACTACCTACATCAGAGCAGGTTTAGATACTACCTACATCAGAGCAGGTCAAGATACTATAAACATCAGAGCAGGTCTAGATACTACCTACATCAGAGCAGGTTTAGATACTACCTAAAGCAGGTCTAGATACTACCTACAGCAGAACAGGTCTAGATACTACCTAAAGCAGGTCTAGATACTACCTACATCAGAGCAGGTCTAGATACTACCTACATCAGAGCAGGTATAGATACTACCTACATCAGAGCAGGTTTAGATACTACCTACATCAGAGCAGGTCAAGATACTACCTACATCAGAGCAGGTCAAGATACTATAAACATCAGAGCAGGTCTAGATACTACCTACATCAGAGCAGGTCTAGATACTACCTACATCAGAGCAGGTCTAGATACTACCTACATCAGAGTAGGTCTAGATACTACCTACAGCAGGTCTAGATACTACCTACATCAGAGCATGTCTAGATACTACCTACAGCAGAGCAGGTCTAGATACTACCTACATCAGAGCAGGTCTAGATACTACCTACATCAGAGCAGGTCTAGATACTACCTACATCAGAGCAGGTCTAGATACTACCTACATCAGAGCAGGTCTAGATACTACCTACATCAGAGCAGGTCTAGATACTACCTACATCAGAGCAGGTCTAGATACTACCTACATCAGAGTAGGTCTAGATACTACCTACAGCAGGTCTAGATACTACCTACATCAGAGCAGGTTTAGATACTACCTACAGCAGGTCTAGATACTACCTACAGCAGGTCTAGATACTACCTACATCAGAGCATGTCTAGATACTACCTACATCAGAGCAGGTCTAGATACTATAAACATCAGAACAGGTCTAGATACTACCTATATCAGAGCAGGTCTAGCTAGATACTCCCTTCCCCGTCTCTTCCT
>NC_068440.1:46231479-46276479 GCF_023373465.1 Oncorhynchus keta | reverse complement strand
GTCTCTATACTGACGCTTAGCTTGTTTGATTGCCTTGCTGAGGGAATAGTTACACTGTTTGTATTCGGTCATGTTTCCGGTCACCTTGCCCTGATTAAAAGCAGTGGTTCGGGCTTTCAGTTTCACGCGAATGCTGCCATCAATCCACGGTTTCTGGTTTGGGAATGTTTTAATCGTTGCTATGACATCTTCAACGCACGTTCTAATGAACCTGCTCACCGAATCAGCGTATTCGTCAATGTTGTTGTCTGACGCAATACGAAACATATCCCAGTCCACATGATGGAAGCAGTCTTGGAGTGTGGAATCAGATTGGTCGGACCAGCGTTGGACAGACCTCAGCGTGGGAGCTTCTTGTTTAAGTTTCTGTCTGTAGGCAGGGATCAACTAAATGGAGTCGTGGTCAGCTTATCCGAAAGGAGGGCGGGGCAGGGCCTTATATGCATCGCGGAGGTTAGAATAGCAGTGAACCAAGTTTTTTCCAGCCCTGGTTTTATCGATATGCTGATAAAATTTAGGGAGTCTTGTTTTCAGATTAGCCTTGTTAAAATCCCCAGCTACAATGAATGCAGCCTCCGGATAAATGGACTCCAGTTTGCAAAGAGTCAAATAAAGTTTGTTCAGAGCTATCGATGTGTCTGCTTGGGGGGGAATATATACGGCTGTGATTATAATCGAAGAGAATTCCCTTGGTAGATAATGCGGTCGACATTTGATTGTGAGGAATTCTAAATCAGGTGAACAGAAGGACTTGAGTACCTGTATGTTGTTATGATCACACCACGTCACGTTAACCATGAAGCATACGCCCCCGCCCCTCTTCTGACCAGAAAGATGTTTGTTTCTGTCTGTGCGATGCGTGGAGAAACCAGCTGGCTGCACCGATTCCGATAGCGTCTCTCCAGTGAGCCATGTTTCCGTGAAGCAAAGAACGTTACAGTCTCTGATGTCCCTCTGGAATGCTACCCTTGCTCGGATTTCATCAACCTTGTTGTCAAGAGACTGGACATTGGCGAGAAGAATGCTAGGGAGTGGTGCACGATGTGCCCGCCTCCGGAGTCTGACCAGAAGACAGCTCCGTTTTGGGTCGCCGGCTGGGATCCATTCCGTTGTCCTGGGTGAAAGGCAGAACACAGGATCCGCATCGCGAAAGTCATATTCTTGGTCGTACTGATGGTGAGTTGACGCTGCTCTTATGTTCAGTAGTTCTTCTCGACTGTATGTAATGAAACCTAAGATGACCTGGGGTACTAATGTAAGAAATAACACGTAAAAAAAACAAAAAACTGCATAGTTTCCTAGGAACGCGAAGCGAGGCGGCCATCTCTGTCGGCGCCGGAGCTACTAACGCTAGCTCCTAACCCTAACCCTAAACCTAACCCTAGCTCCTAACCCTAACTCCTAACCCTAACTCCTAACCCTAACTCCTAACCCTAACCCTAAACCTAAACCTAACCCTAAACCTAACCCTAAACCTAACCCTAGCTCCTAACCCTAGCTCCTAACCCTAGCTCCTAACCCTAAACCTAACCCTAGCTCCTAACCCTAGCTCCTAACCCTAGCTCTAACCCTAGTTCCTAACCCTAGTTCCTAACCCTAGTTCCTAACCCTAGCTCCTAATCCTAGCTCCTACCCCTAACTCCTAACCCTAGCTCCCAACCCTAAACCTAACCCTAGCTCCTAAACCCCTAGCTCCTAACCCTAGCTCCTAACCCTAGCTCCTAACCCTAGCTCCTAACCCTAGCTCCTAACCCTAAAGCTAACCCTAGTTCCTAACCCTAGCTCCTAACCCTAGCTCATACCCCTAGCTCCTAATCCTAGCTCCTAACCCTAGCTCCTACCCCTAACTCCTAACCCTAGCTCCCAACCCTAAACCTAACACTAGCTCCTAACCCTAACCATTAAAATAATTCTAACCCTAACACAAATCATTGTGATCAACAAAATGTCCCCAGTTGGTCAACTTCTGGTTCGTTTACTATTCTTGCGGGAACTTCTGGTCCCCACAAGAATAGTTATACACGTACACACACACACACACACACACACACACACACACACACACACACACACACACACACACACACACACACACACTGAAGGTGGCAATTAAAAAGTGTCTGTCACCTGGCTGACATTACAGTGACTCAGGTATTCCTCTGCAGACCCTGGCGACCTCTCTCTCTCTCTCTCTCTCTCTCTCTCTCTCTCTCTCTCTCTCTCTCTCTCTCTCTCTCTCTCTCTCTCACCATCCTCTTGAATTACTCAGTTCATATCTCAGCTAGTCTTTACCCAGATGTCATTATCTTCCCTCAGTGAGAAGGGCGTTCAGCACAGTATCATGATTATCCATTTCATATGGCTGGCTGGCTGCATGGCTGGCTGGCTGGCTGGCTGCATGGCTGGCTGGCTGCATGGCTGGCTGGCTGTCTGGCTGGCTGGCTGGCTGGCTGCATGGCTGGCTGGCTGGCTGGCTGCATGGCTGGCTGGCTGTCTGTCTGGCTGGCTGGCTGGCTGGCTGCATGGCTGGCTGGCTGGCTGGCTGGCTGGCTGCATGGCTGCCTGGCTGGCTGGCTGGCTGCATGGCTGTCTGTCTGGCTGCATGGCTGGCTGGCTGGCTGGCTGGCTGGCTGGCTGCATGGCTGTCTGTCTGGCTGCATGGCTGGCTGGCTGGCTGGCTGGCTGGCTGGCTGGCTGCATGGCTGGCTGGCTGGCTGGCTGGCTGGCTGGCTGCATGGCTGGCTGGCTGGCTGGCTGCATGGTTGGCTGGCTGGCTGCTTGGCTGGCTGGCTGGCTGGCTGGCTGGCTGGCTGCAGGGCTGGCTGCATGGCTGGCTGGCTGGCTGGCTGCATGGCTGGCTGGCTGGCTGGCTGGCTGGCTGGCTGGCTGGCTGGCTGCATGGCTGGCTGGCTGGCTGCATGGCTGGCTGGCTGCATGGCTGGCTGGCTGCATGACTGGCTGGCTGGCTGGCTGGCTGCATGGCTGGCTGCATGGCATGGCTGGCTGGCTGGCTGGCTGGCTGGCTGCATGGCTGGCTGGCTGGCTGGCTGGCTGGCTGGCTGGCTGGCTGGCTGGCTGGCTGGCTGCATGGCTGGCTGGCTGCATGGCTGGCTGGCTGGCTGGCTGGCTGGCTGGCTGGCTGGCTGGCTAGCATGGCTGGCTGGCTGCATGGCTGGCTGGCTGGCTGGCTGGCTGGCTGGCTGGCTGGCTGCATGGCTGGCTGGATGGCTGCATGGCTGGCTCGCTGCATGGCTGGCTGGCTGGCTGGCTGGCTGGCTGGCTGCTTGGCTGGCTAGCTGGCTAGCAGGCTGGCTGGCTGCATGGCTGGCTGGCTGGCTGGCTGGCTGGCTGGCTGCTTGGCTGGCTGGCTGCATGGCTGGCTGGCTGCATGACTGGCTGGCTGACTGACTGAATGGCTGACCGGCTGGCTGGCTGGCTGGCTGGCTGGCTGGCTGGCTGGCTGGCTGGCTGACTGATTGACTGACTGGCTGGCTGGCTGGCTGGCTGGCTGGCTGACTGATTGGCTGGCTGGCTGACTGATTGGCTGAATGGTTGGCTGACTGACTGACTGACTGACTGATTGACTGACTGACTGGCTGGCTGGCTGGCTGACTGGCTGGCTGACTGGCTCTATAAGGGACAGACATCGGTGAGAAGACAGTGTTTTAATAAGAAGCTGTTTAAACAGGGGTGACTACCTGTGTACAGGTGTATGTCAGTGACTACCGGTGTACAGGTGTATGTCAGTGACTACCTGTGTACAGGTGTATGTGAGTGACTACCGGTGTACAGGTGTATGTCAGTGACTACCTGTGAACAGGTGTATATCAGTGACTACCTGTGTACAGGTGTATGTGAGTGACTACCTGTGTACAGGTGTATGTCAGTGACTACCTGTGTACAGGTGTATGTCAGTGACTACCTGTGTACAGGTGTATGTCAGTGACTACCTGTGTACAGGTGTATGTCAGTGACTACCTGTGTACAGGTGTATGTCAGTGACTACCTGTGTACAGGTGTATGTCAGTGACTACCTGTGTACAGGTGTATGTCAGTGACTACCTGTGTACAGGTGTATATCAGTGACTACCTGTGTACAGGTGTATGTGAGTGACTACCTGTGTACAGGTGTATGTCAGTGACTACCTGTGTACAGGTGTATGTCAGTGACTACCTGTGTACAGGTGTATGTCAGTGACTACCTGTGTACAGGTGTATGTGAGTGACTACCTGTGTACAGGTGTATGTCAGTGACTACCTGTGTACAGGTGTATGTCAGTGACTACCTGTGTACAGGTGTATATCAGTGACTACCTGTGTACAGGTGTATGTCAGTGACAACCTGTGTACAGGTGTATGTCAGTGACTACCTGTGTACAGGTGTATGTCAGTGACTACCTGTGTACAGGTGTATGTGAGTGACTACCTGTGTACAGGTGTATGTCAGTGACTACCTGTGTACAGGTGTATGTCAGTGACTACCTGTGTACAGGTGTATGTCAGTGACTACCTGTGTACAGGTGTATGTGAGTGACTACCTGTGTACAGGTGTATGTCAGTGACTACCTGTGTACAGGTGTATGTCAGTGACTACCTGTGTACAGGTGTATGTCAGTGACTACCTGTGTACAGGTGTATGTCAGTGACTACCTGTGTACAGGTGTATGTGAGTGACTACCTGTGTACAGGTGTATGTCAGTGACTACCTGTGTACAGGTGTATGTCAGTGACTACCTGTGTACAGGTGTATGTCAGTGACTACCTGTGTACAGGTGTATGTGAGTGACTACCTGTGTACAGGTGTATATCAGTGACTACCTGTGTACAGGTGTATGTGAGTGACTACCTGTGTACAGGTGTATGTGAGTGACTACCTGTGTACAGGTGTATGTCAGTGACTACCTGTGTACAGGTGTATGTCAGTGACTACCTGTGTACAGGTGTATGTCAGTGACTACCTGTGTACAGGTGTATGTCAGTGACTACCTGTGTACAGGTGTATGTGAGTGACTACCTGTATGTCAGTGACTACCTGTGTACAGGTGTATGTCAGTGACTACCTGTGTACAGGTGTATGTCAGTGACTACCTGTGTACAGGTGTATGTGAGTGACTACCTGTATGTCAGTGACTACCTGTGTACAGGTGTATGTCAGTGACTACCTGTGTACAGGTGTATGTGAGTGACTACCTGTGTACAGGTGTATGTCAGTGACTACCTGTGTACAGGTGTATGTCAGTGACTACCTGTGTACAGGTGTATGTCAGTGACTACCTGTGTACAGGTGTATGTCAGTGACTACCCAATTTCTCAGTTTTTGAAATCTTAAAAAAGTTTGAAATATCCAATAAATGTCGTTCCACTTCATGATTGTGTCCCACTTGTTGTTGATTCTTCACAAAAAAATACAGTTTTATATCTTTATTTTTGAAGCCTGAAATGTGGCAAAAGGTTGCGTTGTGATGTCAACCTGTTGTAATGTCAACCTGTTGTAATGTCAACCTGTTGTAATGTCAACCTGTTGTGATGTCAACCTGTTGTAATGTCAACCTGTTGTAATGTCAACCTGTTGTAATGTCAATCTGTTGTGATGTCAACCTGTTGTAATGTCAATCGGTTGTGATGTCAACCTGGTGTAATGTCAACCTGTTGTAATGTCAACCTGTTGTAATGTCAATCTGTTGTGATGTCAACCTGTTGTAATGTCAATCTGTTGTGATGTAATAACCTGTTGTAATGTCAACCTGTTGTGATGTCAACCTGTTGTAATGTCAACCTGTTGTAATGTCAACCTGTTGTAATGTCAACCTGTTGTAATGTCAATCTGTTGTGATGTAATAACCTGTTGTGATGTCAACCTGTTGTGATGTCAACCTGTTGTAATGTCAACCTGTTGTAATGTCAACCTGTTGTAATGTCAACCTGTTGTAATGTCAACCTGTTGTAATGTCAACCTGTTGTAATGTCAATCTGTTGTGATGTCAACCTGTTGTGATGTAATAACCTGTTGTGATGTCAACCTGTTGTGATGTCAACCTGTTGTAATGTCAACCTGTTGTAATGTCAACCTGTTGTAATGTCAACCTGTTGTAATGTCAACCTGTTGTGATGTCAACCTGTTGTAATGTCAACCTGTTGTAATGTCAACCTGTTGTAATGTCAACCTGTTGTAATGTCAACCTGTTGTAATGTCAACCTGTTGTGATGTCAACCTGTTGTAATGTCAACCTGTTGTAATGTCAACCTGTTGTAATGTCAACCTGTTGTAATATCAACCTGTTGTAATGTCAACCTGTTGTGATGTCAACCTGTTGTAATGTCAACCTGTTGTAATGTCAACCTGTTGTAATGTCAACCTGTTGTAATATCAACCTGTTGTGATGTCAACCTGTTCTAATGTCAACCTGTTGTGATGTCAACCTGTTGTGATGTAATAACCTGTTGTGATGTAATAACCTGTTGTGATGTCAACCTGTTGTAATGTCAACCTGTTGTGATGTAATAACCTGTTGTGATGTAACAACCTGTTGTGATGTCAACCTGTTGTAATGTCAACCTGTTGTGATGTCAACCTGTTGTGATGTCAACCTGTTGTAATGTCAACCTGTTGTAATATCAACCTGTTGTGATGTCAACCTGTTGTAATGTCAACCTGTTGTGATGTAATAACCTGTTGTAATGTCAACCTGTTGTGATGTCAACCTGTTGTGATGTCAACCTGTTGTGATGTCAACCTGTTGTGATGTCAACCTGTTGTGATGTAATAACCTGTTGTAATGTCAACCTGTTGTAATGTCAACCTGTTGTAATGTAATAACCTGTTGTAATATCAACCTGTTGTAATGTCAACCTGTTGTGATGTCAACCTGTTGTGATGTCAACCTGTTGTGATGTCAACCTGTTGTGATGTCAACCTGTTGTGATGTAATAACCTGTTGTAATGTCAACCTGTTGTAATATCAACCTGTTGTGATGTAATAACCTGTTGTAATATCAACCTGTTGTGATGTTAACCTGTTGTAATGTCAACCTGTTGTAATGTCAACCTGTTGTGATGTCAACCTGTTGTGATGTCAACCTGTTGTAATGTCAACCTGTTGTGATGTCAACCTGTTGTGATGTCAACCTGTTGTGATGTCAACCTGTTGTAATGTCAACCTGTTGTGATGTAATAACCTGTTGTAATGTCAACCTGTTGTAATGTCAACCTGTTGTAATGTCAACCTGTTGTAATGTCAACCTGTTGTAATGTCAACCTGTTGTGATGTCAACCTGTTGTGATGTCAACCTGTTGTAATGTCAACCTGTTGTAATGTCAACCTGTTGTGATGTCAACCTGTTGTAATGTCAACCTGTTGTAATGTCAACCTGTTGTGATGTCAATCTGTTGTGATGTCAACCTGTTGTAATGTCAACCTGTTGTGATGTAATAACCTGTTGTAATGTCAACCTGTTGTAATGTCAACCTGTTGTAATGTCAACCTGTTGTGATGTCAACCTGTTGTGATGTCAACCTGTTGTGATGTTAATCTGTTGTAATATCAACCTGTTGTAATGTCAACCTGTTGTGATTTAATAACCTGTTGTAATATCAACCTGTTGTAATGTCAACCTGTTGTGATGTAATAACCTGTTGTAATGTCAACCTGTTGTGATGTAACAACCTGTTGTGATGTCAACCTGTTGTGATGTAACAACCTGTCGTGATGTAACAACCTGTTGTGATGTCAACCTGTTGTAATGTCAACCTGTTGTAATGTCAACCTGTTTTGATGTAATAACCTGTTGTAATGTCAACCTGTTGTGATGTAATAACCTGTTGTAATGTCAACCTGTTGTAATGTCAACCTGTTGTGATGTCAACCTGTTGTGATGTAATAACCTGTTGTGATGTAACAACCTGTTGTAATGTCAACCTGTTGTGATGTCAACCTGTTGTAATGTCAACCTGTTGTAATGTCAACCTGTTGTGATGTCAACCTGTTGTAATGTCAACCTGTTGTAATGTCAACCTGTTGTAATGTCAACCTGTTGTAATGTCAACCTGTTGTAATGTCAACCTGTTGTAATGTCAACCTGTTGTAATATCAACCTGTTGTAATATCAACCTGTTGTAATGTCAACCTGTTGTGATGTAATAACCTGTTGTGATGTAATAACCTGTTGTAATGTCAACCTGTTGTGATGTCAACCTGTTGTGATGTCAACCTGTTGTGATGTAATAACCTGTCGTGATGTAATAACCTGTTGTGATGTCAACCTGTTGTAATGTCAACCTGTTGTAATGTCAACCTGTTTTGATGTAATAACCTGTTGTAATGTCAACCTGTTGTGATGTTAACCTGTTGTATTGTCAACCTGTTGTGATGTGACAACCTGTTGTAATGTCAACCTGTTGTGATGTCAACCTGTTGTAATGTCAACCTGTTGTGATGTCAACCTGTTGTAATGTCAACCTGTTGTAATGTCAACCTGTTGTAATATCAACCTGTTGTGATGTCAACCTGTTGTAATGTCAACCTGTTGTAATGTCAACCTGTTGTGATGTCAACCTGTTGTAATGTCAACCTGTTGTAATGTCAACCTGTTGTGATGTCAACCTGTTGTAATGTCAACCTGTTGTGATGTCAACCTGTTGTAATGTCAACCTGTTGTGATGTCAACCTGTTGTGATGTAATAACCTGTTGTGATGTCAACCTGTTGTGATGTCAACCTGTTGTAATGTCAACCTGTTGTAATGTCAACCTGTTGTAATGTCAACCTGTTGTAATGTCAACCTGTTGTAATGTCAACCTGTTGTGATGTCAACCTGTTGTAATGTCAACCTGTTGTGATGTAATAACCTGTTGTAATGTCAACCTGTTGTGATGTCAACCTGTTGTAATGTCAACCTGTTGTGATGTAATAACCTGTTGTAATGTCAACCTGTTGTAATGTCAACCTGTTGTAATGTCAACCTGTTGTGATGTCAACCTGTTGTGATGTCAACCTGTTGTAATGTCAACCTGTTGTAATGTCAACCTGTTGTAATGTCAACCTGTTGTGATGTCAACCTGTTGTAATGTCAACCTGTTGTGATGTAATAACCTGTTGTAATGTCAACCTGTTGTGATGTCAACCTGTTGTGATGTCAACCTGTTGTGATGTAATAACCTGTTGTGATGTCAACCTGTTGTGATGTCAACCTGTTGTAATGTCAACCTGTTGTAATGTCAACCTGTTGTGATGTCAACCTGTTGTGATGTCAACCTGTTGTGATGTCAACCTGTTGTGATGTAATAACCTGTTGTAATGTCAACCTGTTGTAATGTCAACCTGTTGTAATGTCAACCTGTTGTGATGTAATAACCTGTTGTAATGTCAACCTGTTGTGATGTAATAACCTGTTGTAATGTCAACCTGTTGTAATGTCAACCTGTTGTGATGTCAACCTGTTGTAATGTCAACCTGTTGTAATGTCAACCTGTTGTAATGTCAACCTGTTGTGATGTAATAACCTGTTGTGATGTCAACCTGTTGTAATGTCAACCTGTTGTAATGTCAACCTGTTGTAATGTCAACCTGTTGTAATGTCAACCTGTTGTGATGTAATAACCTGTTGTAATGTCAACCTGTTGTGATGTCAACCTGTTGTAATGTCAACCTGTTGTGATGTCAACCTGTTGTAATGTCAACCTGTTGTAATGTCAACCTGTTGTGATGTAATAACCTGTTGTGATGTCAACCTGTTGTGATGTCAACCTGTTGTAATGTCAACCTGTTGTAATGTCAACCTGTTGTGATGTCAATCTGTTGTGATGTCAACCTGTTGTAATGTCAACCTGTTGTGATGTAATAACCTGTTGTAATGTCAACCTGTTGTAATGTCAACCTGTTGTAATGTCAACCTGTTGTGATGTAATAACCTGTTGTGATGTCAACCTGTTGTGATGTCAACCTGTCGTGATGTAACAACCTGTTGTGATGTCAACCTGTTGTAATGTCAACCTGTTGTAATGTCAACCTGTTGTGATGTCAACCTGTTGTGATGTCAACCTGTTGTGATGTAATAACCTGTTGTAATGTCAACCTGTTGTAATGTCAACCTGTTGTAATGTCAACCTGTTGTAATGTCAACCTGTTTTGATGTCAACCTGTTGTGATGTAATAACCTGTTGTAATGTCAACCTGTTGTGATGTCAACCTGTTGTAATGTCAACCTGTTGTGATGTCAACCTGTTGTAATGTCAACCTGTTGTAATGTCAACCTGTTGTAATGTCAACCTGTTGTGATGTCAACCTGTTGTAATGTCAACCTGTTGTGATGTAATAACCTGTTGTAATGTCAACCTGTTGTAATGTCAACCTGTTATAATGTCAACCTGTTGTAATGTCAACCTGTTGTAATGTCAACCTGTTGTGATGTCAACCTGTTGTGATGTCAACCTGTTGTAATGTCAACCTGTTGTGATGTCAACCTGTTGTGATGTAATAACCTGTTATAATGTCAACCTGTTGTAATGTCAACCTGTTGTGATGTCAACCTGTTGTGATGTAATAACCTGTTATAATGTCAACCTGTTGTAATGTCAACCTGTTGTGATGTCAACCTGTTGTAATGTCAACCTGTTGTGATGTAATAACCTGTTATAATGTCAACCTGTTGTAATGTCAACCTGTTGTGATGTCAACCTGTTGTAATGTCAACCTGTTGTGATGTCAACCTGTTGTAATGTCAACCTGTTGTGATGTCAACCTGTTGTAATGTCAACCTGTTGTGATGTCAACCTGTTGTAATGTCAACCTGTTGTAATGTCAACCTGTTGTGATGTCAACCTGTTGTAATGTCAACCTGTTGTAATGTCAACCTGTTGTGATGTAATAACCTGTTGTAATGTCAACCTGTTGTGATGTCAACCTGTTGTAATGTCAACCTGTTGTAATGTCAACCTGTTGTAATGTCAACCTGTTGTGATGTCAACCTGTTGTAATGTCAACCTGTTGTGATGTAATAACCTGTTGTAATGTCAACCTGTTGTGATGTCAACCTGTTGTAATGTCAACCTGTTGTGATGTAATAACCTGTTGTAATGTCAACCTGTTGTGATGTCAACCTGTTGTAATGTCAACCTGTTGTAATGTCAACCTGTTGTGATGTCAACCTGTTGTAATGTCAACCTGTTGTAATGTCAACCTGTTGTAATGTCAACCTGTTGTAATGTCAACCTGTTGTAATGTCAACCTGTTGTAATGTCAACCTGTTGTGATGTAATAACCTGTTGTAATGTCAACCTGTTGTGATGTCAACCTGTTGTAATGTCAACCTGTTGTGATGTCAACCTGTTGTAATGTCAACCTGTTGTAATGTCAACCTGTTGTAATGTCAACCTGTTGTGATGTCAACCTGTTGTAATGTCAACCTGTTGTGATGTAATAACCTGTTGTAATGTCAACCTGTTGTAATGTCAACCTGTTGTAATGTCAACCTGTTGTGATGTCAACCTGTTGTGATGTAATAACCTGTTGTAATGTCAACCTGTTGTGATGTCAACCTGTTGTAATGTCAACCTGTTGTGATGTCAACCTGTTGTAATGTCAACCTGTTGTGATGTCAACCTGTTGTAATGTCAACCTGTTGTAATGTCAACCTGTTGTGATGTAATAACCTGTTGTAATGTCAACCTGTTGTGATGTCAACCTGTTGTAATGTCAACCTGTTGTGATGTCAACCTGTTGTAATGTCAACCTGTTGTGATGTCAACCTGTTGTAATGTCAACCTGTTGTAATGTCAACCTGTTGTAATGTCAACCTGTTGTGATGTCAACCTGTTGTAATGTCAACCTGTTGTGATGTAATAACCTGTTGTAATGTCAACCTGTTGTGATGTCAACCTGTTGTGATGTAATAACCTGTTGTAATGTCAACCTGTTGTGATGTCAACCTGTTGTAATGTCAACCTGTTGTGATGTAATAACCTGTTATAATGTCAACCTGTTGTAATGTCAACCTGTTGTGATGTCAACCTGTTGTAATGTCAACCTGTTGTGATGTAATAACCTGTTATAATGTCAACCTGTTGTAATGTCAACCTGTTGTGATGTCAACCTGTTATAATGTCAACCTGTTGTAATGTCAACCTGTTGTGATGTCAACCTGTTGTAATGTCAACCTGTTGTGATGTAATAACCTGTTATAATGTCAACCTGTTGTAATGTCAACCTGTTGTGATGTAATAACCTGTTATAATGTCAACCTGTTATAATGTCAACCTGTTGTGATGTCAACCTGTTGTAATGTCAACCTGTTATAATGTCAACCTGTTATAATGTCAACCTGTTGTGATGTCAACCTGTTGTAATGTCAACCTGTTGTAATGTCAACCTGTTATAATGTCAACCTGTTGTGATGTCAACCTGTTGTAATATCAACCTGTTGTAATGTCAACCTGTTGTAATGTCAACCTGTTGTAATGTCAACCTGTTGTGATGTCAACCTGTTGTGATGTAATAACCTGTTGTAATATCAACCTGTTGTAATGTCAACCTGTTGTGATATCAACCTGTTGTGATGTCAACCTGTTGTAATGTCAACCTGTTATAATGTCAACCTGTTATAATGTCAACCTGTTGTGATGTCAACCTGTTGTAATGTCAACCTGTTGTAATGTCAACCTGTTGTAATGTCAACCTGTTGTGATGTCAACCTGTTGTAATATCAACCTGTTGTAATGTCAACCTGTTGTAATGTCAACCTGTTGTAATGTCAACCTGTTGTGATGTCAACCTGTTGTAATGTCAACCTGTTGTGATGTCAACCTGTTGTGATGTCAACCTGTTGTAATGTCAACCTGTTGTAATGTCAACCTGTTGTAATGTCAACCTGTTATAATATCAACCTGTTGTGATGTCAACCTGTTGTAATGTCAACCTGTTGTGATGTAACAACCTGTTGTAATGTCAACCTGTTGTGATGTCAACCTGTTGTAATGTCAACCTGTTGTGATGTCAACCTGTTGTGATGTCAACCTGTTGTAATGTCAACCTGTTGTGATGTCAACCTGTTGTAATGTCAACCTGTTGTAATGTCAACCTGTTGTAATGTCAACCTGTTGTAATGTCAACCTGTTGTGATGTCAACCTGTTGTGATGTAATAACCTGTTGTGATGTAATAACCTGTTATAATGTCAACCTGTTGTAATGTCAACCTGTTGTGATGTCAACCTGTTGTGATGTAATAACCTGTTATAATGTCAACCTGTTGTAATGTCAACCTGTTGTGATGTAATAACCTGTTATAATGTCAACCTGTTGTGATGTCAACCTGTTGTGATGTAATAACCTGTTATAATGTCAACCTGTTGTAATGTCAACCTGTTGTGATGTCAACCTGTTGTAATGTCAACCTGTTGTGATGTAATAACCTGTTATAATGTCAACCTGTTGTAATGTAATAACCTGTTATAATGTCAACCTGTTGTGATGTCAACCTGTTGTGATGTAATAACCTGTTATAATGTCAACCTGTTGTAATGTCAACCTGTTGTGATGTCAACCTGTTGTGATGTAATAACCTGTTGTAATGTCAACCTGTTATAATGTCAACCTGTTGTGATGTCAACCTGTTGTGATGTCAACCTGTTGTAATGTCAACCTGTTGTAATGTCAACCTGTTGTGATGTCAACCTGTTGTAATGTCAACCTGTTATAATGTCAACCTGTTGTAATGTCAACCTGTTGTAATGTCAACCTGTTGTGATGTCAACCTGTTGTAATGTCAACCTGTTGTAATGTCAACCTGTTGTAATGTCAACCTGTTGTGATGTCAACCTGTTGTAATGTCAACCTGTTGTAATGTCAACCTGTTGTAATGTCAACCTGTTGTGATGTCAACCTGTTGTAATGTCAACCTGTTGTAATGTCAACCTGTTGTAATGTCAACCTGTTGTGATGTAATAACCTGTTATAATGTCAACCTGTTGTGATGTCAACCTGTTGTGATGTAATAACCTGTTATAATGTCAACCTGTTGTAATGTCAACCTGTTGTGATGTCAACCTGTTGTGATGTAATAACCTGTTGTGATGTCAACCTGTTGTGATGTCAACCTGTTGTGATGTCAACCTGTTGTAATGTCAACCTGTTGTAATGTCAACCTGTTGTGATGTCAACCTGTTGTAATGTCAACCTGTTATAATGTCAACCTGTTGTAATGTCAACCTGTTGTGATGTCAACCTGTTGTAATGTCAACCTGTTGTAATGTCAACCTGTTGTAATGTCAACCTGTTGTAATGTCAATCTGTTGTGATGTCAACCTGTTGTAATGTCAACCTGTTGTAATGTCAACCTGTTGTAATGTCAACCTGTTGTAATGTCAACCTGTTGTAATGTCAACCTGTTGTAATGTCAACCTGTTGTAATGTCAACCTGTTGTAATGTCAACCTGTTGTAATGTCAACCTGTTGTGATGTCAACCTGTTGTGATGTCAACCTGTTGTGATGTAATAACCTGTTGTAATGTCAACCTGTTGTAATGTCAACCTGTTGTAATGTCAACCTGTTGTAATGTCAACCTGTTGTGATGTCAACCTGTTGTGATGTCAACCTGTTGTAATGTCAACCTGTTGTAATGTCAACCTGTTGTAATGTCAACCTGTTGTGATGTCAACCTGTTGTAATGTCAACCTGTTGTGATGTCAACCTGTTGTGATGTCAACCTGTTGTAATGTCAACCTGTTGTGATATAATAACCTGTTGTAATGTCAACCTGTTGTGATGTCAACCTGTTGATGTCAATGTCAACCTGTTGTAATGTCAACCTGTTGTAATGTCAACCTGTTGTGATGTCAACCTGTTGTGATGTAATAACCTGTTGTAATGTCAACCTGTTGTAATGTCAACCTGTTGTGATGTCAACCTGTTGTAATATCAACCTGTTGTAATGTCAACCTGTTGTAATGTCAACCTGTTGTAATGTCAACCTGTTGTAATGTCAACCTGTTGTAATGTCAACCTGTTGTAATGTCAACCTGTTGTGATGTCAACCTGTTGTGATGTCAACCTGTTGTGATGTAATAACCTGTTGTGATGTCAACCTGTTGTGATGTCAACCTGTTGTGATGTCAACCTGTTGTGATGTAATAACCTGTTGTAATGTCAACCTGTTGTGATGTCAACCTGTTGTGATGTAATAACAACCTGTTGTTATAATGTCAACCTGTTGTGATGTCAACCTGTTGTAATGTCAACCTGTTGTGATCTCAACCTGTTGTGATGTCAACCTGTTGTGATGTCAACCTGTTGTAATGTCAACCTGTTGTAATGTCAACCTGTTGTAATGTCAACCTGTTGTGATGTCAACCTGTTGTAATGTCAACCTGTTGTAATGTCAACCTGTTGTAATGTCAACCTGTTGTGATGTCAACCTGTTGTGATGTCAACCTGTTGTAATGTCAACCTGTTGTGATGTAATAACCTGTTGTGATGTCAACCTGTTGTAATGTCAACCTGTTGTAATGTCAACCTGTTGTAATGTCAATCTGTTGTGATGTCAATCTGTTGTGATGTCAACCTGTTGTGATGTAATAACCTGTTGTGATGTAATAACCTGTTGTGATGTAATAACCTGTTGTGATGTCAACCTGTTGTAATGTCAATCTGTTGTGATGTCAACCTGTTGTAATGTCAACCTGTTGTAATGTCAACCTGTTGTAATGTCAACCTGTTGTGATGTCAACCTGTTGTAATGTCAACCTGTTGTGATGTAATAACCTGTTATAATGTCAACCTGTTGTAATGTCAACCTGTTGTAATGTCAACCTGTTGTGATGTCAACCTGTTGTAATGTCAACCTGTTGTGATGTAATAACCTGTTATAATGTCAACCTGTTGTAATGTCAACCTGTTGTGATGTCAACCTGTTGTAATGTCAACCTGTTGTGATGTAATAACCTGTTATAATGTCAACCTGTTGTAATGTCAACCTGTTGTGATGTAATAACCTGTTGTAATGTCAACCTGTTGTGATGTCAACCTGTTGTAATGTCAACCTGTTGTAATGTCAACCTGTTGTGATGTCAACCTGTTGTAATGTCAACCTGTTATAATGTCAACCTGTTGTAATATCAACCTGTTGTAATGTCAACCTGTTGTAATGTCAACCTGTTGTGATGTCAACCTGTTGTAATGTCAACCTGTTGTAATGTCAACCTGTTGTGATGTCAACCTGTTGTAATATCAACCTGTTGTAATGTCAACCTGTTGTAATGTCAACCTGTTGTAATGTCAACCTGTTGTAATGTCAACCTGTTGTAATGTCAACCTGTTGTGATGTCAACCTGTTGTAATGTCAACCTGTTGTAATGTCAACCTGTTGTGATGTCAACCTGTTGTGATGTCAACCTGTTGTAATGTCAACCTGTTGTAATGTCAACCTGTTGTAATGTCAACCTGTTGTGATGTCAACCTGTTGTAATGTCAACCTGTTGTGATGTCAACCTGTTGTAATGTCAACCTGTTGTAATGTCAACCTGTTGTAATGTCAACCTGTTGTGATGTCAACCTGTTGTGATGTCAACCTGTTGTGATGTCAACCTGTTGTAATGTCAACCTGTTGTAATGTCAACCTGTTGTGATGTCAACCTGTTGTAATGTCAACCTGTTGTAATGTCAACCTGTTGTGATGTCAACCTGTTGTGATGTCAACCTGTTGTGATGTAATAACCTGTTGTAATGTCAACCTGTTGTAATGTCAACCTGTTGTGATGTAATAATGTCAACCTGTTGTAATGTCAACCTGTTGTGATGTCAACCTGTTGTCAATGTCAACCTGTTATAATGTCAACCTGTTGTGATGTCAACCTGTTGTGATGTCAACCTGTTATAATGTCAACCTGTTGTAATGTCAACCTGTTGTAATGTCAACCTGTTGTGAATAATCAACCTGTTATAATGTCAACCTGTTGTAATGTAATAACCTGTTGTAATGTCAACCTGTTGTGATGTCAACCTGTTGTAATGTCAACCTGTTATAATGTCAACCTGTTGTGATGTCAACCTGTTGTGATGTAATAACCTGTTATAATGTCAACCTGTTGTAATGTCAACCTGTTGTGATGTCAACCTGTTGTGATGTAATCAACCTGTTGTAATGTCAACCTGTTATAATGTCAACCTGTTGTGATGTCAACCTGTTGTGATGTCAACCTGTTGTAATGTCAACCTGTTGTAATGTCAACCTGTTGTGATGTCAACCTGTTGTAATGTCAACCTGTTGTGATGTCAACCTGTTGTAATGTCAACCTGTTGTAATGTCAACCTGTTGTGATGTCAACCTGTTGTGATGTCAACCTGTTGTGATGTCAACCTGTTGTGATGTCAACCTGTTGTGATGTCAACCTGTTGTGATGTCAACCTGTTGTAATGTCAACCTGTTGTGATGTCAACCTGTTGTGATGTCAACCTGTTGTAATGTCAACCTGTTGTAATGTCAACCTGTTGTGATGTCAACCTGTTGTAATGTCAACCTGTTGTGATGTCAACCTGTTGTAATGTCAACCTGTTGTAATGTCAACCTGTTGTGATGTCAACCTGTTGTGATGTCAACCTGTTGTGATGTCAACCTGTTGTGATGTCAACCTGTTGTGATGTCAACCTGTTGTGATGTCAACCTGTTGTAATGTCAACCTGTTGTAATGTCAACCTGTTGTAATGTCAACCTGTTGTGATGTCAACCTGTTGTAATGTCAACCTGTTGTAATGTCAACCTGTTGTAATGTCAACCTGTTGTGATGTCAACCTGTTGTGATGTCAACCTGTTGTGATGTCAACCTGTTGTAATGTAACCTGTTGTAATGTCAACCTGTTGTAATGTCAACCTGTTGTGATGTCAACCTGTTGTGATGTCAACCTGTTGTAATGTCAACCTGTTGTAATGTCAACCTGTTATAATGTCAACCTGTTGTAATGTCAACCTGTTGTGATGTAATGTCAACCTGTTGTGATGTCAACCTGTTGTAATGTCAACCTGTTGTAATGTCAACCTGTTGTAATGTCAACCTGTTGTAATGTCAACCTGTTGTAATGTCAACCTGTTGTGATGTCAACCTGTTGTAATGTCAACCTGTTGTAATGTCAACCTGTTGTAATGTCAACCTGTTGTGATGTCAACCTGTTGTAATGTCAACCTGTTGTAATGTCAACCTGTTGTAATGTCAACCTGTTGTGATGTCAACCTGTTGTAATGTCAACCTGTTGTGATGTCAACCTGTTGTAATGTCAACCTGTTGTGATGTCAACCTGTTGTAATGTCAACCTGTTGTAATGTCAACCTGTTGTAATGTCAACCTGTTGTAATGTCAACCTGTTGTGATGTCAACCTGTTGTAATGTCAACCTGTTGTAATGTCAACCTGTTGTAATGTCAACCTGTTGTAATGTCAACCTGTTGTAATGTCAACCTGTTGTAATGTCAACCTGTTGTAATGTCAACCTGTTGTAATGTCAACCTGTTGTAATGTCAACCTGTTGTGATGTCAACCTGTTGTAATGTCAACCTGTTGTAATGTCAACCTGTTGTAATGTCAACCTGTTGTGATGTCAACCTGTTGTGATGTCAACCTGTTGTAATGTCAACCTGTTGTTGTCAACCTGTTGTAATGTCAACCTGTTGTGATGTCAACCTGTTGTAATGTCAACCTGTTGTGATGTCAACCTGTTGTAATGTCAATAATGTCAACCTGTTGTAATATCAACCTGTTGTAATGTCAACCTGTTGTAATGTCAACCTGTTGTAATGTCAACCTGTTGTCAACCTGTTGATGTCAACCTGTTGTGATGTCAACCTGTTGTAATGTCAACCTGTTGTAATGTCAAATGTCAACCTGTTGTAATGTCAACCTGTTGTAATGTCAACCTGTTGTAATGTCAACCTGTTGTAATGTCAACCTGTTGTGATGTCAACTGTTGTAATGTCAACCTGTTGTAATGTCAACCTGTTGTGATGTAATGTCAACCTGTTGTAATGTCAACCTGTTGTAATATCAACCTGTTGTAATGTCAACCTGTTGTGATGTCAACCTGTTGTAATGTCAACCTGTTGTAATGTCAACCTGTTGTGATGTAATAACCTGTTGTGATGTCAACCTGTAATGTCAACCTGTTGTGATGTCAATCAACCTGTTGTAATGTCAACCTGTTGTAATGTCAACCTGTTGTGATGTCAACCTGTTGTAATGTCAACCTGTTGTAATGTCAACCTGTTGTGATGTCAACCTGTTGTGATGTAATAACCTGTTGTAATGTCAACCTGTTGTAATGTCAACCTGTTGTAATGTCAACCTGTTGTAATGTCAACCTGTTGTAATGTCAACCTGTTGTGATGTCAACCTGTTGTAATGTCAACCTGTTGTGATGTCAACCTGTTGTAATGTCAACCTGTTGTAATGTCAACCTGTTGTAATGTCAACCTGTTGTAATGTCAACCTGTTGTAATGTCAACCTGTTGTAATGTCAACCTGTTGTAATGTCAACCTGTTGTAATGTCAACCTGTTGTAATGTCAACCTGTTGTAATGTCAACCTGTTGTAATGTCAATCTGTTGTGATGTAATAACCTGTTGTGATGTCAATGTCAACCTGTTGTGATGTCAACCTGTTGTAATGTCAACCTGTTGTAATGTCAACCTGTTGTAATGTAACCTGTTGATAATATCAACCTGTTGTAATGTCAACCTGTTGTGATGTCAACCTGTTGTAATGTCAACCTGTTGTGATGTCAACCTGTTGTAATATCAACCTGTTGTAATGTCAACCTGTTGTAATGTCAACCTGTTGTAATATCAACCTGTTGTAATGTCAACCTGTTGTGATGTCAACCTGTTGTAATGTCAACCTGTTGTAATATCAACCTGTTGTAATATCAACCTGTTGTGATGTCAACCTGTTGTGATGTCAACCTGTTGTGATGTAATAACTGTTGTAATGTCAACCTGTTGTGATGTAAACCTGTTGTCAACCTGTTGTAATGTCAACCTGTTGTAATATCAATGTCAACCTGTTGTAATGTCAACCTGTTGTAATGTCAACCTGTTGTAATATCAACCTGTTGTAATGTCAACCTGTTGTAATGTCAACCTGTTGTAATGTCAACCTGTTGTAATGTCAACCTGTTGTGATGTCAACCTGTTGTAATATCAACCTGTTGTAATATCAACCTGTTGTAAATCAACCTGTTGTAATGTCAACCTGTTGTAATGTCAACCTGTTGTAATGTCAACCTGTTGTAATGTCAACCTGTTGTGATGTCAACCTGTTGTGATGTCAACCTGTTGTGATGTCAACCTGTTGTAATGTCAACCTGTTGTGATGTCAACCTGTTGTGATGTCAACCTGTTGTAATGTCAATGTAATATAACCTGTTGTGATGTCAACCTGTTGTGATGTAATAACCTGTTGTAATGTCAACCTGTTGTAATGTCAACCTGTTGTAATATCAACCTGTTGTAATATCAACCTGTTGTAATGTCAACCTGTTGTAATTTCAACCTGTTGTGATGTCAACCTGTTGTAATGTCAACCTGTTGTGATGTCAACCTGTTGTAATGTCAACCTGTTGTGATGTCAACCTGTTGTGATGTAATAACCTGTTGTGATGTCAACCTGTTGTGATGTCAACCTGTTGTGATGTCAACCTGTTGTAATGTCAACCTGTTGTAATGTCAACCTGTTGTGATGTCAACCTGTTGTAATGTCAACCTGTTGTAATGTCAACCTGTTGTAATGTCAACCTGTTGTAATATCAACCTGTTGTAATGTCAACCTGTTGTAATGTCAACCTGTTGTGATGTCAACCTGTTGTGATGTAATAACCTGTTGTAATGTCAACCTGTTGTAATGTCAACCTGTTGTAATGTCAACCTGTTGTGATGTAATAACCTGTTGTAATGTCAACCTGTTGTAATGTCAACCTGTTGTAATGTCAACCTGTTGTAATGTCAACCTGTTGTGATGTCAACCTGTTGTGATGTCAACCTGTTGTAATGTCAACCTGTTGTAATATCAACCTGTTGTAATGTCAACCTGTTGTGATGTCAACCTGTTGTAATGTCAACCTGTTGTAATATCAACCTGTTGTAATGTCAACCTGTTGTGATGTCAACCTGTTGTAATGTCAACCTGTTGTGATGTCAACCTGTTGTAATGTCAACCTGTTGTAATGTCAACCTGTTGTAATGTCAACCTGTTGTGATGTAATAACCTGTTGTAATGTCAACCTGTTGTGATGTCAACCTGTTGTGATGTAATAACCTGTTGTAATGTCAACCTGTTGTAATGTCAACCTGTTGTAATGTCAACCTGTTGTGATGTCAACCTGTTGTAATGTAATAACCTGTTGTGATGTCAACCTGTTGTGATGTAATAACCTGTTGTAATGTCAACATGTTGTAATGTCAACCTGTTGTAATGTCAACCTGTTGTGATGTCAACCTGTTGTAATGTAATAACCTGTTGTGATGTCAACCTGTTGTAATGTCAACCTGTTGTAATGTCAACCTGTTGTGATGTCAACCTGTTGTAATGTCAACCTGTTGTGATGTCAACCTGTTGTAATGTCAACCTGTTGTGATGTCAACCTGTTGTAATGTCAACCTGTTGTGATGTCAACCTGTTGTAATGTCAACCTGTTGTAATGTCAACCTGTTGTGATGTCAACCTGTTGTAATGTCAACCTGTTGTGATGTCAACCTGTTGTAATGTAATAACCTGTTGTAATGTCAACCTGTTGTAATGTCAACCTGTTGTGATGTCAACCTGTTGTAATATCAACCTGTTGTAATGTCAACCTGTTGTAATGTAATAACCTGTTGTAATGTCAACCTGTTGTAATGTCAACCTGTTGTGATGTCAACCTGTTGTAATGTAATAACCTGTTGTAATGTCAACCTGTTGTAATGTAATAACCTGTTGTGATGTCAACCTGTTGTGATGTCAACCTGTTGTAATGTCAACCTGTTGTAATGTCAACCTGTTGTGATGTAATAACCTGTTGTAATGTCAACCTGTTGTAATGTAATAACCTGTTGTAATGTCAACCTGTTGTAATATCAACCTGTTGTAATATCAACCTGTTGTAATGTCAACCTGTTGTAATGTCAACCTGTTGTGATGTCAACCTGTTGTAATGTAATAACCTGTTGTAATGTCAACCTGTTGTAATGTCAACCTGTTGTAATGTCAACCTGTTGTGATGTCAACCTGTTGTGATGTCAACCTGTTGTGATGTAATAACCTGTTGTAATGTCAACCTGTTGTAATGTAATAACCTGTTGTAATGTCAACCTGTTGTAATGTCAACCTGTTGTAATGTAATAACCTGTTGTAATGTAATAACCTGTTGTAATGTCAACCTGTTGTAATGTCAACCTGTTGTGATGTCAACCTGTTGTAATGTAATAACCTGTTGTAATGTCAACCTGTTGTAATGTCAACCTGTTGTAATGTAATAACCTGTTGTAATGTAATAACCTGTTGTAATGTCAACCTGTTGTAATGTCAACCTGTTGTAATGTCAACCTGTTGTGATGTCAACCTGTTGTAATGTCAACCTGTTGTAATGTCAACATGTTGTGATGTCAACCTGTTGTAATATCAACCTGTTGTAATGTCAACCTGTTGTAATATCAACCTGTTGTAATGTCAACCTGTTGTAATATCAACCTGTTGTAATGTCAACCTGTTGTAATATCAACCTGTTGTGATGTCAACCTGTTGTGATGTAATAACCTGTTGTAATGTCAACCTGTTGTAATGTCAACCTGTTGTAATGTCAACATGTTGTAATATCAACCTGTTGTAATGTCAACCTGTTGTGATGTCAACCTGTTGTAATGTAATAACCTGTTGTAATGTCAACCTGTTGTAATGTCAACCTGTTGTAATGTCAATCTGTTGTGATGTCAACCTGTTGTAATGTAATAACCTGTTGTAATATCAACCTGTTGTAATGTCAACCTGTTGTAATATCAACCTGTTGTGATGTCAACCTGTTGTGATGTCAACCTGTTGTAATGTAATAACCTGTTGTAATATCAACCTGTTGTAATGTCAACCTGTTGTAATATCAACCTGTTGTGATGTCAACCTGTTGTGATGTAATAACCTGTTGTGATGTCAACCTGTTGTAATGTCAACCTGTTGTAATGTCAACCTGTTGTAATGTCAACCTGTTGTGATGTCAACCTGTTGTAATGTCAACCTGTTGTGATGTCAACCTGTTGTAATATCAACCTGTTGTAATGTCAACCTGTTGTAATGTAATAACTTGTTGTAATGTCAACCTGTTGTGATGTCAACCTGTTGTGATGTCAACCTGTTGTAATGTCAACCTGTTGTAATGTCAACCTGTTGTAATGTCAACCTGTTGTAATATCAACCTGTTGTAATGTCAACCTGTTGTAATGTAATAACCTGTTGTTATGTCAACCTGTTGTAATGTCAACCTGTTGTGATGTCAACCTGTTGTGATGTCAACCTGTTGTAATGTAATAACTTGTTGTGATGTCAACCTGTTGTAATGTAATAACTTGTTGTAATATCAACCTGTTGTGATGTCAACCTGTTGTAATGTAATAACTTGTTGTAATGTCAACCTGTTGTAATATCAACCTGTTGTAATGTCAACCTGTTGTAATGTAATAACTTGTTGTAATGTCAACCTGTTGTGATGTCAACCTGTTGTAATATCAACCTGTTGTAATGTCAACCTGTTGTAATATCAACCTGTTTTGATGTAATAACCTGTTGTAATGTCAACCTGTTGTGATGTCAACCTGTTGTAATGTCAACCTGTTGTGATGTCAACCTGTTGTAATATCAACCTGTTGTAATGTCAACCTGTTGTAATGTCAACCTGTTGTGATGTCAACCTGTTGTAATGTCAACCTGTTGTAATGTCAACCTGTTGTGATGTCAACCTGTTGTAATGTCAACCTGTTGTAATATCAACCTGTTGTAATGTCAACCTGTTGTAATGTAATAACTTGTTGTAATGTCAACCTGTTGTGATGTCAACCTGTTGTAATGTCAACCTGTTGTAATGTCAACCTGTTGTAATGTCAACCTGTTGTAATGTCAACCTATTGTAATGTCAACATGTTGTGATGTCAACCTGTTGTAATGTCAACCTGTTGTAATGTCAACCTGTTGTGATGTCAACCTGTTGTAATGTCAACCTGTTGTAATGTAATAACTTGTTGTAATGTCAACCTGTTGTAATGTCAACCTGTTGTAATGTCAACCTGTTGTGATGTCAACCTGTTGTAATGTCAACCTGTTGTGATGTCAACCTGTTGTAATGTCAACCTGTTGTAATGTAATAACTTGTTGTAATGTCAACCTGTTGTAATGTCAACCTGTTGTAATGTCAACCTGTTGTGATGTCAACCTGTTGTAATGTCAACCTGTTGTAATGTAATAACTTGTTGTAATGTCAACCTGTTGTAATGTCAACCTGTTGTAATGTCAACCTGTTGTGATGTCAACCTGTTGTAATGTCAACCTGTTGTGATGTCAACCTGTTGTAATGTCAACCTGTTGTAATATCAACCTGTTGTAATGTCAACCTGTTGTAATATCAACCTGTTGTAATGTCAACCTGTTGTAATGTCAACCTGTTGTGATGTCAACCTGTTGTGATGTAATAACCTGTTGTGATTTAATAACCTGTTGTAATGTCAACCTGTTGTGATGTCAACCTGTTGTGATGTAATAACCTGTTGTGATATCAACCTGTTGTGATATCAACCTGTTGTAATGTCAACCTGTTGTAATGTCAACCTGTTGTAATGTCAACCTGTTGTGATTTAATAACCTGTTGTAATGTCAACCTGTTGTAATGTCAACCTGTTGTGATGTAATAACCTGTTGTGATTTAATAACCTGTTGTAATGTCAACCTGTTGTGATGTCAACCTGTTGTGATGTCAACCTGTTGTGATATCAACCTGTTGTAATGTCAACCTGTTGTAATGTCAACCTGTTGTAATGTCAACCTGTTGTGATTTAATAACCTGTTGTAATGTCAACCTGTTGTAATGTCAACCTGTTGTGATGTAATAACCTGTTGTGATTTAATAACCTGTTGTAATGTCAACCTGTTGTGATGTAATAACCTGTTGTGATTTAATAACCTGTTGTAATGTCAACCTGTTGTGATGTAATAACCTGTTGTGATTTAATAACCTGTTGTAATGTCAACCTGTTGTGATGTCAACCTGTTGTGATGTCAACCTGTTGTGATATCAACCTGTTGTAATGTCAACCTGTTGTAATGTCAACCTGTTGTAATGTCAACCTGTTGTGATTTAATAACCTGTTGTAATGTCAACCTGTTGTAATGTCAACCTGTTGTGATGTAATAACCTGTTGTGATTTAATAACCTGTTGTAATGTCAACCTGTTGTGATGTCAACCTGTTGTGATGTCAACCTGTTGTGATATCAACCTGTTGTAATGTCAACCTGTTGTAATGTCAACCTGTTGTAATGTCAACCTGTTGTGATTTAATAACCTGTTGTGATATCAACCTGTTGTAATGTCAACCTGTTGTGATTTAATAACCTGTTGTGATATCAACCTGTTGTAATGTCAATCTGTTGTGATTTAATAACCTGTTGTGATGTCAACCTGTTGTAATGTAATAACTTGTTGTAATGTCAACCTGTTGTGATGTCAACCTGTTGTGATGTCAATCTGTTGTGATTTAATAACCTGTTGTGATATCAACCTGTTGTAATGTCAATCTGTTGTGATTTAATAACCTGTTGTGATATCAACCTGTTGTAATGTCAACCTGTTGTGATGTAATAACCTGTTGTAATGTAATAACTTGTTGTAATGTCAACCTGTTGTGATGTCAACCTGTTGTGATGTAATAACCTGTTGTGATATCAACCTGTTGTAATGTCAACCTGTTGTGATGTAATAACCTGTTGTAATGTAATAACTTGTTGTAATGTCAACCTGTTGTGATGTCAATCTGTTGTGATTTAATAACCTGTTGTGATATCAACCTGTTGTAATGTCAACCTGTTGTGATGTAATAACCTGTTGTAATGTAATAACTTGTTGTAATGTCAACCTGTTGTAATGTCAACCTGTTGTAATGTCAACCTGTTGTGATGTCAACCTGTTGTAATGTCAACCTGTTGTAATATCAACCTGTTGTAATGTCAATCTGTTGTGATGTCAACCTGTTGTAATATCAACCTGTTGTGATGTCAACCTGTTGTGATGTAATAACCTGTTGTGATGTCAACCTGTTGTGATGTAATAACCTGTTGTAATATCAACCTGTTGTAATGTCAACCTGTTGTAATGTCAATCTGTTGTAATGTCAACCTGTTGTAATGTCAACCTGTTGTGATGTCAATCTGTTGTAATGTCAACCTGTTGTGATGTAATAACCTGTTGTAATGTCAACCTGTTGTAATGTCAACCTGTTGTGATGTCAACCTGTTGTGATGTAATAACCTGTTGTAATATCAACCTGTTGTAATGTCAACCTGTTGTAATGTCAACCTGTTGTGATGTCAATCTGTTGTAATGTCAACCTGTTGTGATGTAATAACCTGTTGTAATGTCAACCTGTTGTAATGTCAACCTGTTGTGATGTCAACCTGTTGTGATGTAATAACCTGTTGTAATATCAACCTGTTGTGATGTCAACCTGTTGTAATGTCAACCTGTTGTAATATCAACCTGTTGTGATGTCAACCTGTTGTAATATCAACCTGTTGTAATATCAACCTGTTGTGATGTCAACCTGTTGTAATGTCAACCTGTTGTAATGTCAACCTGTTGTAATATCAACCTGTTGTAATATCAACCTGTTGTAATGTCAACCTGTTGTAATATCAACCTGTTGTGATGTCAACCTGTTGTAATATCAACCTGTTGTAATGTCAACCTGTTGTAATATCAACCTGTTGTAATGTCAACCTGTTGTAATATCAACCTGTTGTAATGTCAACCTGTTGTAATGTCAACCTGTTGTAATATCAACCTGTTGTAATGTCAACCTGTTGTAATATCAACCTGTTGTAATGTCAACCTGTTGTAATATCAACCTGTTGTGATGTCAACCTGTTGTAATATCAACCTGTTGTAATGTCAACCTGTTGTAATGTCAACCTGTTGTGATGTCAACCTGTTGTAATATCAACCTGTTGTGATGTCAACCTGTTGTAATGTCAACCTGTTGTAATGTCAACCTGTTGTGATGTCAATCTGTTGTAATGTCAACCTGTTGTGATGTCAATCTGTTGTAATGTCAACCTGTTGTAATGTCAACCTGTTGTGATGTCAACCTGTTGTAATGTCAACCTGTTGTAATGTCAACCTGTTGTGATGTCAATCTGTTGTAATGTCAACCTGTTGTGATGTCAATCTGTTGTAATGTCAACCTGTTGTGATGTCAATCTGTTGTAATGTCAACCTGTTGTAATATCAACCTGTTGTAATGTCAACCTGTTGTAATATCAACCTGTTGTGATGTCAACCTGTTGTAATGTCAACCTGTTGTGATGTAATAACCTGTTGTGATGTAATAACCTGTTGTGATGTCAACCTGTTGTAATGTCAACCTGTTGTGATGTCAACCTGTTGTGATGTCAACCTGTTGTAATGTCAACCTGTTGTAATGTCAACCTGTTGTAATGTCAACCTGTTGTAATGTCAACCTGTTGTAATATCAACCTGTTGTAATATCAACCTGTTGTAATGTCAACCTGTTGTAATATCAACCTGTTGTGATGTCAACCTGTTGTAATGTCAACCTGTTGTAATATCAACCTGTTGTAATATCAACCTGTTGTAATGTCAACCTGTTGTAATGTCAACCTGTTGTGATGTCAACCTGTTGTAATATCAACCTGTTGTAATGTCAACCTGTTGTAATGTAAACCTGTTGTGATGTCAACCTGTTGTAATGTCAACCTGTTGTGATGTAATAACCTGTTGTAATGTCAACCTGTTGTAATGTCAACCTGTTGTAATATCAACCTGTTGTGATGTCAACCTGTTCTAATGTCAACCTGTTGTGATGTCAACCTGTTGTGATGTAATAACCTGTTGTGATGTAATAACCTGTTGTAATGTCAACCTGTTGTGATGTCAACCTGTTGTGATGTAATAACCTGTTGTGATGTAATAACCTGTTGTAATGTCAACCTGTTGTAATGTCAACCTGTTGTAATATCAACCTGTTGTAATATCAACCTGTTGTGATGTCAACCTGTTGTGATGTCAACCTGTTGTAATGTCAACCTGTTGTAATGTCAACCTGTTGTGATGTCAACCTGTTGTAATGTCAACCTGTTGTAATGTCAACCTGTTGTAATGTCAACCTGTTGTAATATCAACCTGTTGTAATGTCAACCTGTTGTGATGTCAACCTGTTGTGATGTCAACCTGTTGTAATGTCAACCTGTTGTGATGTAATAACCTGTTGTAATGTCAACCTGTTGTGATGTCAACCTGTTGTAATGTCAACCTGTTGTAATGTCAACCTGTTGTAATGTCAACCTGTTGTGATGTCAACCTGTTGTGATGTAATAACCTGTTGTGATGTAATAACCTGTTGTAATGTCAACCTGTTGTGATGTCAACCTGTTGTAATGTCAACCTGTTGTAATGTCAACCTGTTGTGATGTCAACCTGTTGTAATGTCAACCTGTTGTAATGTCAACCTGTTGTAATGTCAACCTGTTGTAATGTCAACCTGTTGTAATGTCAACCTGTTGTGATGTCAACCTGTTGTGATGTCAACCTGTTGTGATGTAATAACCTGTTGTAATGTCAACCTGTTGTAATATCAACCTGTTGTGATGTAATAACCTGTTGTAATGTCAACCTGTTGTAATATCAACCTGTTGTGATGTAATAACCTGTTGTAATATCAACCTGTTGTGATGTAATAACCTGTTGTAATATCAACCTGTTGTAATATCAACCTGTTGTGATGTAATAACCTGTTGTGATGTAATAACCTGTTGTAATGTCAACCTGTTGTAATATCAACCTGTTGTGATGTAATAACCTGTTGTAATGTCAACCTGTTGTAATATCAACCTGTTGTGATGTCAACCTGACTGGGACACCCTGAGATGCTGTATCTCCGTTGATGGGGATATCTGACAGCGTATCAATCTCTTCCTCCGTGGAATCCAGAGCTGTTCCCCCTCCACTGCCTCGTCCTCCTCCCTACCATGTGGAATTACACTGGGCACATCACCCTGCATGTGTGGAATTACACTGGGCACATCACCCTGCGTGTCTGTAATTACACTGGGCACATTATTCTTCATTGTCTGTGAGACAGGCGTGTCAGCCTTGGACTCAGCGTTGCCACTGCCCTCGGTAACCACTGCCCTCGGTAACCACTGCCGGGAGCTCAGTCACCATTACGCGTCTGAGCTCCCACATATATTTGAAGTCTGGACCTGGGTGTGGAGGTCGGTGCTGGTCCGACCCGCTCTCAGATCTGAAGTCAGCTCACCTCTCCTGCTCCCTGTGCGTGCATGCCTGCCTCTTAAATCCAATCTCCCCACAGTCAGAAGACTTCAGACTACCCCTGGTCACAGCAGGGCTCGCTTTATGTACGGGCCTTAGGGCACCTGGCCTGCCCTACCGTACCTCCTGGCCCATCCAAATAAAATACATGGTTGAATGAAGCTTAAAATATATATATTTTTTTGTACTTTTATTTTTTTGCTATAACACTGATTTATTTATTATTATAATATTTAGGACATTGGAAGTTTCAATTTGACCGTCTGGCTCAACTGGGTCTTATGTAAAACATTTTGAAATTGTGTTTTATACATTGGATAAAAGTAGAGACTCAGAGGTATAAAATGGTAGATTAGACACTACAGTTGAGGAACAATGGGAAAGTAATTCTGCTTTGAAAGTTGATAAACTTGAAGTCTCACTTATAAGTAAATGGCCCTTGAATGATTTGGTACCTACAGGAAAGCTCCTCTTTGTCTCCAGCCATTCAGCATCGTTCACATGGGCCAGAGCTACCCACATCCAGATAGCCTTGGGGGTTGAGAAGCCCAATCAGATGACATTAGATACACAGCCTTTTGTTTCCCCTGTTCGAAAAGTCCGTTCCAGCTCGTCTGCGTCATCAAATTCAACCTTTACCATTAAATGGTTCTGAGGTTGGAAGCATTAGTGACACATAAAGGACTGAACAAACAAATGCCACCTTTAAAGAACACTTCAACATGTGTGGCTATGTGGAGGGAGAGAAAAATGAGCAAAGAGAGCTCTGGTTTAACATAGATCAGCTTCCTCATAAAGCATGACAGAGGAAGACATTGGAATGTTCTACAGCATGACAGAGGAAGAGGAAGGTAGTGGGATGTTCTACAGCATGACAGAGGAAGAGGAAGGTAGTGGGATGTTCTACAGCATGACAGAGGAAGAGGAAGTTACTGGGATGTTCTACAGCATGACAGAGGAAGAGGAAGGCAGTGGGATGTTCTACAGCATGACAGAGGAAGAGGAAGGTAGTGGGATGTTCTACAGCATGACAGAGGAAGGTAGTGGGATGTTCAACAGCATGACAGAGGAAGGTAGTGGGATGTTCAACAGCATGACAGAGGAAGGTAGTGGGATGTTCTACAGCATGACAGAGGAAGAGGAAGGTAGTGGGATGTTCAACAGCATGACAGAGGAAGGTAGAGGGATGTTCAACAGCATGACAGAGGAAGGTAGTGGGATGTTCAACAGCATGACAGAGGAAGGTAGTGGGATGTTCTACAGCATGACAGAGGACGAGGAAGGTAGTGGGATGTTTTACAGCATGACAGAGGAAGAGGAAGTTACTGGGATGTTCTACAGCATGACAGAGGAAGGTAGTGGGATGTTCAACAGCATGACAGAGGAAGAGGAAGGTAGTGGGATGTTCATGACAGAGGAAGGTAGTGGGATGACAGATGACAGAGGAAGGTAGTGGGATGTTCAACAGCATGACAGAGGAAGAGGAAGGTAGTGGGATGTTCAACAGCATGACAGAGGAAGGTAGTGGGATGTTCAACAGCATGACAGAGGAAGAGGAAGGTAGTGGGATGTTCAACAGCATGACAGAGGAAGAGGAAGGTAGTGGGATGTTCAACAGCATGACAGAGGAAAGGTAGTGGGGGATGTTCAACAGCATGACAGAGGAAGAGGAAGGTAGTGGGATGTTCAACAGCATGACAGAGGAAGAGGAAGGTAGTGGGATGTTCAACAGCATGACAGAGAGAAGGGTAGTGGGATGTTCAACAGCATGACAGAGGAAGGTAGTGGGAGAGGAAGAGGAAGGTAGTGGGATGTTCAACAGCATGAGGAGAGGAGAGGAAGGTAGTGGGAGGAAGGTAGTAGTGGGATGGGATGTTCAACAGCATGACAGAGGAAGAGGAAGGTAGTGGGATGTTCAACAGCATGGGATGTTCAGCATGACAGAGAAGGTAGTGGGATGTTCAACAGCATGAGAGAGGAAGAGGAAGGTAGTGGGATGCAGCATGACAGAGGAAGGCAGTGGGATGACCTACAGCATGACAGAGGAAGAGGAAGGTAGTAGGATGTTCAACAGCATGACAGAGTGGGGAAGAGGAAGGTAGTGGGATGTTCTACAGCATGACAGAGGAAGGCAGTGGGATGTTCAACAGCATGACAGAGGAGGAAGGTAGTGGGATGTTCAACAGCATGACAGAGGAAGGTAGTGGGATGTTCTACAGCATGACAGAGGAAGGTAGTGGGATGTTCTACAGCATGACAGAGGAAGAGGAAGGTAGTGGGATGTTCAACAGCATGACAGAGGAAGGTAGAGGGATGTTCAACAGCATGACAGAGGAAGGTAGTGGGATGTTCAACAGCATGACAGAGGAAGGTAGTGGGATGTTCTACAGCATGACAGAGGACGAGGAAGGTAGTGGGATGTTCTACAGCATGACAGAGGAAGAGGAAGTTACTGGGATGTTCTACAGCATGACAGAGGAAGGTAGTGGGATGTTCAACAGCATGACAGAGGAAGAGGAAGGTAGTGGGATGTTCAACAGCATGACAGAGGAAGGTAGTGGGATGTTCAACAGCATGACAGAGGAAGGTAGTGGGATGTTCAACAGCATGACAGAGGAAGAGGAAGGTAGTGGGATGTTCAACAGCATGACAGAGGAAGGTAGTGGGATGTTCTACAGCATGACAGAGGAAGAGGAAGGTAGTGGGATGTTCAACAGCATGAGAGAGGAAGAGGAAGGTAGTGGGATGTTCAACAGCATGACAGAAGAAGGTAGTGGGATGTTCAACAGCATGACAGAGGAAGAGGAAGGTAGTGTGATGTTCAACAGCATGAGAGAGGAAGAGGAAGGTAGTGGGATGTTCAACAGCATGACAGAAGAAGGTAGTGGGATGTTCAACAGCATGACAGAAGAAGGTAGTGGGATGTTCTACAGCATGACAGAGGAAGGCAGTGGGATGACCTACAGCATGACAGAGGAAGAGGAAGGTAGTGGGATGTTCTACAGCATGACAGAGGAAGGTACTGGGATGTTCTACAGCATGACAGAGGAAGGTAGTGGGATGTTCAACAGCATGAGAGAGGAAGAGGAAGGTAGTGGGATGTTCAACAGCATGACAGAGGAAGGCAGTGGGATGTTCAACAGCATGACAGAGGAGGAGGAACGTAGTGGGATGTTCAACAGCATGACAGAGGAAAGTAGTGGGATGTTCAACAGCATGACAGAGGAAGGTAGTGGGATGTTCAACAGCATGACAGAGGACGAGGAAGGTAGTGGGATGTTCTACAGCATGACAGAGGAAGAGGAAGTTACTGGGATGTTCTACAGCATGACAGAGGAAGGTAGTGGGATGTTCAACAGCATGACAGAGGAAGAGGAAAGTGGGATGTTCAACAGCATGACAGAGGAAGGTAGTGGGATGTTCAACAGCATGACAGAGGAAGGTAGTGGGATGTTCAACAGCATGACAGAGGAAGAGGAAGGTAGTGGGATGTTCAACAGCATGACAGAGGAAGAGGAAGGTAGTGGGATGTTCAACAGCATGACAGAGGAAGGTAGTGGGATGTTCTACAGCATGACAGAGGAAGAGGAAGGTAGTGGGATGTTCAACAGCATGAGAGAGGAAGAGGAAGGTAGTGGGATGTTCAACAGCATGACAGAAGAAGGTAGTGGGATGTTCAACAGCATGACAGAGGAAGAGGAAGGTAGTGGGATGTTCAACAGCATGAGAGAGGAAGAGGAAGGTAGTGGGATGTTCAACAGCATGACAGAAGAAGGTAGTGGGATGTTCAACAGCATGACAGAGGAAGAGGAAGGTAGTGGGATGTTCATGACAGTACTGGGATGACATGACAGAGGAAGGTAGTGGGATGTCAACAGCATGAGAGAGGAAGAGGAAGGTAGTGGGATGTTCTACAGCATGACAGAGGAAAGTGGGATGTTCAACAGCATGACAGAGGAAGGTAGTGGGATGTTCAACAGCATGACAGAGGAGGAGGAAGGTAGTGGGATGTTCTACAGCATGACAGAGGAAGGTAGTGGGATGTTCAACAGCATGACAGAGGAAGGTAGTGGGATGTTCTACAGCATGACAGAGGAAGAGGAAGGTAGTGGGATGTTCTACAGCATGACAGAGGAAGAGGAAGGTAGTGGGATGTTCTACAGCATGACAGAGGAAGGCAGTGGGATGTTCAACAGCTTGAACGAGGAAGAGGAAGGTAGTGGGATGTTCAACAGCATGACAGAGGAAGAGGAAGGATAGTGGGATGTTCAACAGCATGACAGAGGAAGAGGAAGGTAGTGGGATGTTCTACAGCATGACAGAGGAAGGTAGTGGGATGTTCTACAGCATGACAGAGGAAGAGGAAGGTAGTGGGATGTTCAACAGCATGACAGAAGAGGAAGGTAGTGGGATGTTCAACAGCATGACAGAGGAAGGTAGTGGGATGTTCAACAGCATGACAGAGGAAGAGGAAGGTAGTGGGATGTTCAACAGCATGAGAGAGGAAGAGGAAGGTAGTGGGATGTTCAACAGCATGACAGAGAAGGTAGTGGGATGCAACAGCATGACAGAAGAAGGTAGTGGGGTAGCATGGAAGGCAGTGGGATGACCTACAGCATGACAGAGGAAGAGGAAGGTAGTGGGATGTTCTACAGCATGACAGAGGAAGGTACTGGGATGTTCTACAGCATGACAGAGGAAGGTAGTGGGATGTTCAACAGCATGACAGAGGAAGAGGAAGGTAGTGGGATGTTCAACAGCATGACAGAGGAAGGAGTGGGATGTTCAACAGCATGACAGAGGAGGAGGAACGTAGTGGGATGTTCAACAGCATGACAGAGGAAGGTAGTGGGATGTTCAACAGCATGACAGAGGACAGAGGAAGAGGAAGGTAGTGGGATGTTCAACAGCATGACAGAGGAAGAGGAAGGTAGTGGGATGTTCAACAGCATGACAGAGGAAGGTAGTGGGATGTTCTACAGCATGACAGAGGAAGAGGAAGGTAGTGGGATGTTCAACAGCATGAGAGAGGAAGAGGAAGGTAGTGGGATGTTCAACAGCATGACAGAAGAAGGTAGTGGGATGTTCAACAGCATGACAGAGGAAGAGGAAGGTAGTGTGATGTTCAACAGCATGAGAGAGGAAGAGGAAGGTAGTGGGATGTTCAACAGCATGACAGAAGAAGGTAGTGGGATGTTCTACAGCATGACAGAGGAAGGCAGTGGGATGACCTACAGCATGACAGAGGAAGAGGAAGGTAGTGGGATGTTCTACAGCATGACAGAGGAAGGTACTGGGATGTTCTACAGCATGACAGAGGAAGGTAGTGGGATGTTCAACAGCATGAGAGAGGAAGAGGAAGGTAGTGGGATGTTCTACAGCATGACAGAGGAAGGTAGTGGGATGTTCAACAGCATGACAGAGGAAGGTAGTGGGATGTTCAACAGCATGACAGAGGAGGAGGAAGGTAGTGGGATGTTCTACAGCATGACAGAGGAAGGTAGTGGGATGTTCAACAGCATGACAGAGGAAGGTAGTGGGATGTTCTACAGCATGACAGAGGAAGAGGAAGGTAGTGGGATGTTCTACAGCATGACAGAGGAAGAGGAAGGTAGTGGGATGTTCTACAGCATGACAGAGGAAGGCAGTGGGATGTTCAACAGCATGAACGAGGAAGAGGAAGGTAGTGGGATGTTCAACAGCATGACAGAGGAAGAGGAAGGTAGTGGGATGTTCTACAGCATGACAGAGGAAGAGGAAGGTAGTGGGATGTTCTACAGCATGACAGAGGAGGAGGAAGGCAGTGGGATGTTCTACAGCATGACAGAGGAAGAGGAAGGTAGTGGGATGTTCAACAGCATGACAGAGGAAGGTAGTGGGATGTTCAACAGCATGACAGAGGAAGGTAGTGGGATGTTCAACAGCATGACAGAGGAAGAGGAAGGTAGTGGGATGTTCAACAGCATGCCAGAGGAAGGTAGTGGGATGTTCTACAGCATGACAGAGGAAGAGGAAGGTAGTGGGATGTTCAACAGCATGAGAGAGGAAGAGGAAGGTAGTGGGATGTTCAACAGCATGACAGAAGAAGGTAGTGGGATGTTCAACAGCATGACAGAGGAAGAGGAAGGTAGTGTGATGTTCAACAGCATGAGAGAGGAAGAGGAAGGTAGTGGGATGTTCAACAGCATGACAGAAGAAGGTAGTGGGATGTTCAACAGCATGACAGAAGAAGGTAGTGGGATGTTCTACAGCATGACAGAGGAAGGCAGTGGGATGACCTACAGCATGACAGAGGAAGAGGAAGGTAGTGGGATGTTCTACAGCATGACAGAGGAAGGTACTGGGATGTTCTACAGCATGACAGAGGAAGGTAGTGGGATGTTCAACAGCATGAGAGAGGAAGAGGAAGGTAGTGGGATGTTCAACAGCATGACAGAGGAAGGCAGTGGGATGTTCAACAGCATGACAGAGGAGGAGGAACGTAGTGGGATGTTCAACAGCATGACAGAGGAAAGTAGTGGGATGTTCAACAGCATGACAGAGGAAGGTAGTGGGATGTTCAACAGCATGACAGAGGACGAGGAAGGTAGTGGGATGTTCTACAGCATGACAGAGGAAGAGGAAGTTACTGGGATGTTCTACAGCATGACAGAGGAAGGTAGTGGGATGTTCAACAGCATGACAGAGGAAGAGGAAGGTAGTGGGATGTTCAACAGCATGACAGAGGAAGGTAGTGGGATGTTCAACAGCATGACAGAGGAAGGTAGTGGGATGTTCAACAGCATGACAGAGGAAGAGGAAGGTAGTGGGATGTTCAACAGCATGACAGAGGAAGAGGAAGGTAGTGGGATGTTCAACAGCATGACAGAGGAAGGTAGTGGGATGTTCTACAGCATGACAGAGGAAGAGGAAGGTAGTGGGATGTTCAACAGCATGAGAGAGGAAGAGGAAGGTAGTGGGATGTTCAACAGCATGACAGAAGAAGGTAGTGGGATGTTCAACAGCATGACAGAGGAAGAGGAAGGTAGTGTGATGTTCAACAGCATGAGAGAGGAAGAGGAAGGTAGTGGGATGTTCAACAGCATGACAGAAGAAGGTAGTGGGATGTTCTACAGCATGACAGAGGAAGGCAGTGGGATGACCTACAGCATGACAGAGGAAGAGGAAGGTAGTGGGATGTTCTACAGCATGACAGAGGAAGGTACTGGGATGTTCTACAGCATGACAGAGGAAGGTAGTGGGATGTTCAACAGCATGAGAGAGGAAGAGGAAGGTAGTGGGATGTTCTACAGCATGACAGAGGAAGGTAGTGGGATGTTCAACAGCATGACAGAGGAAGGTAGTGGGATGTTCAACAGCATGACAGAGGAGGAGGAAGGTAGTGGGATGTTCTACAGCATGACAGAGGAAGGTAGTGGGATGTTCAACAGCATGACAGAGGAAGGTAGTGGGATGTTCTACAGCATGACAGAGGAAGAGGAAGGTAGTGGGATGTTCTACAGCATGACAGAGGAAGAGGAAGGTAGTGGGATGTTCTACAGCATGACAGAGGAAGGCAGTGGGATGTTCAACAGCATGAACGAGGAAGAGGAAGGTAGTGGGATGTTCAACAGCATGACAGAGGAAGAGGAAGGTAGTGGGATGTTCTACAGCATAACAGAGGAAGAGGAAGGTAGTGGGATGTTCTACAGCATGACAGAGGAGGAGGAAGGCAGTGGGATGTTCTACAGCATGACAGAGGAAGAGGAAGGTAGTGGGATGTTCTACAGCATGAGAGAGGAAGAGGAAGGTAGTGGGATGTTCAACAGCATGACAGAAGAATGTAGTGGGGTGTTCTACAGCATGACAGAGGAAGAGGAAGATAGTGGGGTGTTCTACAGCATGACAGAGGAAGAGGAAGGCAGTGGGATGTTCTACTGCATGACAGAGGAAGAGGAAGGTAGTGGGATGTTCAACAGCATGAGAGAGGAAGAGGAAGGTAGTGGGATGTTCAACAGCATGAGAGAGGAAGAGGAAGGTAGTGGGATGTTCTACAGCATGACAGAGGAAGAGGAAAGTAGTGGGATGTTCTACAGCATGACAGAGGAAGGTAGTGGGATGTTCTACAGCATGACAGAGGAAGAGGAAGGTAGTGGGATGTTCAACAGCATGAGAGAGGAAGAGGAAGGTAGTGGGATGTTCAACAGCATGACAGAAGAAGGTAGTGGGATGTTCAACAGCATGACAGAGGAAGAGGAAGGTAGTGTGATGTTCAACAGCATGAGAGAGGAAGAGGAAGGTAGTGGGATGTTCAACAGCATGACAGAAGAAGGTAGTGGGATGTTCTACAGCATGACAGAGGAAGGCAGTGGGATGACCTACAGCATGACAGAGGAAGAGGAAGGTAGTGGGATGTTCTACAGCATGACAGAGGAAGGTACTGGGATGTTCTACAGCATGACAGAGGAAGGTAGTGGGATGTTCAACAGCATGAGAGAGGAAGAGGAAGGTAGTGGGATGTTCTACAGCATGAAGAGGAAGGTAGTGGGATGTTCAACAGCATGACAGAGGAAGGTAGTGGGATGTTCAACAGCATGACAGAGGAGGAGGAAGGTAGTGGGATGTTCTACAGCATGACAGAGGAAGGTAGTGGGATGTTCAACAGCATGACAGAGGAAGGTAGTGGGATGTTCTACAGCATGACAGAGGAAGAGGAAGGTAGTGGGATGTTCTACAGCATGACAGAGGAAGGTAGTGGGATGTTCTACAGCATGACAGAGGAAGGCAGTGGGATGTTCAACAGGAAGAGGAAGAGGAAGGTAGTGGGATGTTCAACAGCATGACAGAGGAAGAGGAAGGTAGTGGGATGTTCTACAGCATGACAGAGGAAGAGGAAGGTAGTGGGATGTTCTACAGCATGACAGAGGAGGAGGAAGGCAGTGGGATGTTCTACAGCATGACAGAGGAAGAGGAAGGTAGTGGGATGTTCTACAGCATGAGAGAGGAAGAGGAAGGTAGTGGGATGTTCAACAGCATGACAGAAGAATGAGTGGGGTGTTCTACAGCATGACAGAGGAGAGGAAGATAGTGGGGATGTTCTACAGCATGACAGAGGAAGAGGAAGGCAGTGGGATGTTCTACTGCATGACAGAGGAAGAGGAAGGTAGTGGGATGTTCAACAGCATGAGAGAGGAAGAGGAAGGTAGTGGGATGTTCAACAGCATGAGAGAGGAAGAGGAAGGTAGTGGGATGTTCTACAGCATGACAGAGGAAGAGGAAAGTAGTGGGATGTTCTACAGCATGACAGAGGAAGGTACTGGGATGTTCTACAGCATGACAGAGGAAGGTACTGGGATGTTCAACAGCATGAGAGAGGAAGAGGAACGTAGTGGGATGTTCAACAGCATGACAGAGGAAGGCAGTGGGATGTTCAACAGCATGACAGAGGAAGAGGAAGGTAGTGGGATGTTCTACAGCATGACAGAGGAAGAGGAAGGTAGTGGGATGTTCTACAGCATGACAGAGGAAGGCAGTGGGATGTTCAACAGCATGAACAGAGGAAGAGGAAGGTAGTGGGATGTTCAACAGCATGACAGAGGAAGAGGAAGGTAGTGGGATGTTCTACAGCATGACAGAGGAAGAGGAAGGTAGTGGGATGTTCTACAGCATGACAGAGGAGGAGGAAGGCAGTGGGATGTTCAACAGCATGACAGAGGAAGAGGAAGGTAGTGGGATGTTCAACAGCATGAGAGAGGAAGAGGAAGGTAGTGGGATGTTCAACAGCATGACAGAAGAATGTAGTGGGGTGTTCTACAGCATGACAGAGGAAGAGGAAGATAGTGGGATGTACAGCATGACAGCATGGGACTGCATGACAGAGGAAGAGGAAGGTAGTGGGATGTTCAACAGCATGAGAGAGGAAGAGGAAGGTAGTGGGATGTTCAACAGCATGAGAGAGGAAGAGGAAGGTAGTGGGATGTTCTACAGCATGACAGAGGAAGAGGAAAGTAGTGGGATGTTCTACAGCATGACAGAGGAAGGTACTGGGATGTTCTACAGCATGACAGAGGAAGGTACTGGGATGTTCAACAGCATGAGAGAGGAAGAGGAACGTAGTGGGATGTTCAACAGCATGACAGAGGAAGGCAGTGGGATGTTCTACAGCATGACAGAGGAAAGTAGTGGGATGTTCAACAGCATGACAGAGGAAGAGGAAGGTAGTGGGATGTTCAACAGCATGACAGAGGAAGGTAGAGGGATGTTCAACAGCATGACAGAGGAAGGCAGTGGGATGTTCTACAGCATGACAGCGGGAAGGTAGTGGGATGTTCTACAGCATGACAGAGGAAGAGGAAGGTAGTGGGATGCTCAACAGCATGACAGAGGAAGGTAGTGGGATGTTCAATAATAATTAAAACTTCACTTAATAAAAATAATAAAATAGGCGCACAAAAAAAAAAAAAACACTGGACAAAACATGAAACTCCAACAGAATGCTATCCCCTCCCAGGCCCTTATCTGTAGCTTTGGCTACAGCATGACAGAGGAAGAGGAAGGTAGTGGGATGTTCTACAGCATGACAGAGGAAGAGGAAGGTAGTGGGATGTTCTACAGCATGACAGAGGAAGGCAGTGTGATGTTCAACAGCATGATAGAGGAAGAGGAAGGTAGTGGGATGTTCAACAGCATGACAGAGGAAGGTAGAGGGATGTTCAACAGCATGACAGAGGAAGGTAGTGGGATGTTCAACAGCATGACAGAGGAAGAGGAAGGTAGTGGGATGTTCAACAGCATGACAGAGGAAGGTAGTGGGATGTTCAACAGCATGACAGAGGAAGAGGAAGGTAGTGGGATGTTCAACAACATGACAGAGGAAGGTAGTGGGATGTTCAACAGCATGACAGAGGAAGAGGAAGGTAGTGGGATGTTCAACAACATGACAGAGGAAGGCAGTGGGATGTTCTACAGCATGACAGAGGAAGAGGAAGGCAGTGGGATGTTCTACAGCATGGCAGAGGAAGAGGAAGGCAGTGGGATGTTCTACAGCATGACAGAGGAAGAGGAAGAGGAAGCCCGTGAGAGAGACAGACAGACAGACTGCTTCTGATTCAACCAAACCAACCCATCACTACCGGTTTCCGTTCCGTGAGCTAACTCACATGAGTGGAAATGTTGTTTCTGTGTTATTCTGTTGTTTTCCATTATATTAAATCTTACTACAATATATGTGTGTGATTCCCCAGACCAGGGGAATGTTTGCGTGTCTGCTTAATGAACACAATAACAACTATTGATAAAAAGCCAAGGCTGCACAGACCACTAACATAGTTAAACTCCGAATATTATATTCTTTAGAAAATACAATTTAGAATATCTTACAAAGGCTTTTAATTTTTGGGGGGGTCCTGCCTATAAACAAATGAATAATGGATTTCTTTGTGATGAGGTAAATTCAATGTAGCCCATCCACTCACAGCTCACACTCCCACTTCTCAGTGGGCAAAACTCGGACAATGGCCGCACACGGACACACAACCCCTGACCACCCTAACGCACACCCCGCACCCCTCCCCATCTCTTCTCCTCTATTTTCTTCCATCCCTCGCTCCCTCCAGCTTCCTCGCTATCGGTGTCTGCATTCGCATGGTTGGTATTCAAAAGAATGCTTTTTCCTGCAAGAATGTGCTAAAAATGTGGCTATTTTTAATTTTTTTATATATATACATATAGCATACTGACATTCCTGTGTGAACTAGGTAGTTATATAGAGGTAGTTATATAGAGGTAGTTATATAGAGTTAGTTTTATAGAGGTAGTTATGTAGAGGTAGTTATATAGAGGTAGTTATATAGAGTTAGTTATATAGAGTTAGTTATATAGAGGTTGTTATATAGAGGTAGTTATATAGAGTTAGTTTTATAGAGTTAGTTATATAGAGGTAGTTATATAGAGGTAGTTATATAGAGGTTGTTATATAGAGTTAGTTATATAGAGTTAGTTATATAGAGGTAGTTATATAGAGGTTGTTATATAGAGGTTGTTATATAGAGGTAGTTATATAGAGGTAGTTATATAGAGTTAGTTTTATAGAGGTAGTTATATAGAGTTAGTTATATAGAAGTAGTTATATAGGTATTTTTTGCATCTCAATGAAAAAGGCTGTTAGTACCTCGCTGAATTAAAAAAAATGGGCCCACCCATGTAAATCAAATGCCACCTGATTCTTTTGGGAGACGGGTCTGCATTTAGGCTTTCCCCTCATATCTCACCTTATCATTGTTTTTGGTGAGTATAAACATATGAAAACCTGCTTTCTTACAAGCGGTAACATGTTTCAACTGTGGGTTTTTACATCTGAGAGAGAGACAGACAGAAAGACAGAGAGAGAGAGAGAGAGAGACAGAAAGACAGAGAGAGAGAGAGAGAGAGAGAGAGAGAGAGAGAGAGAGAGAGAGAGAGAGAGAGAGAGAGAGACAGAGAGACAGAGAGAGAGAGAGAGAGACAGAGAGACAGAGAGAGAGAGAGATCGAGAGAGAGAGAGAGAGAGAGTATCAGAGCGTTAACAGTCAGTCCACTGATCAGACCGCAGCATAATCACAGTGTTCTTGAACAGAGCAATACACATCGAAGCTGAACGAACTGCATGGAATTAAGAAATCGAAAGAGGGTAGTGTGGAAACAAAACAACTATAAATCCATCCCTCCCAGACAACTTTCTGGACAAAATGTTTTGTGAAGGTGTAAACTTAGCAGTAAGTAGCTTGAACAGTATTGTTGACCTATCAGCTAACATATCAAATTTGAAAAAAATCAAGCTGAAAACCAAAGAAAATGAACAACTATGAGAAAGGGTTTGATGAAGAATGTTAAAACCTAAGAAAGACATTGAGGAACCTATCCAACCAAAAACACAGAGACCCCTTCATCTTTGAACCTGAGCCTCCGGCTTCTCTACGGTGACTCACTTAAAACAATACAGAAATACACCACGGAAAACAGAATGGAACAGCATGTCAGAAAACAGCTCAATATAATGGAAGAATCCATAGACTCTAACCACTTAGACTTCTGGGAAAACTGAAACAAACAACAACACAAAGATATTGTTTTAGTGAAGATGGATAAACCACTTCTCCAATCTTTTTTGGCTCTTTATCAAAGAACCAAGAGTCTATATCGTCCATAAAATTAAATGGAGTTGATGTAGAATATAACAAACAAAGAGTTGTTTTCTAAATTTCGCAGAAAAGTTGAGCGATCTTGCAACTATTAACTTTGTACGAAAACAGAATAAATTGAGTTTTTAAACCGTGGAGACACCTGTCCATCTACAGGATGTAACGGCGTTCGTCTGTTGAATGAAGAGAGTCGGACCGAAATGCTGCGTGTTGGTTACTATAATGTGACTATAATGAACTGAATCGCGGTACATGAAATAACTGAATTACTAAATACAAAAACAACAGAACGGAACGTGAAAGTAATTACAGCCTATCTGGTGACTACAACACAGAGATAGGAACAAATACCCAACAAAATACAAAGCGAAAGTCAGGCTGCCTAAATACGGTTCCCAATCAGAGACAACGCGAAGCACCTGACTCTAATTGAGAATCGCCTCAGGCAGCCAAGCCTATACAACACCCCTAATCAGCCGCGATCCCAAATACTACAAACCCCAATACGAACCACAACATATAAACCCATGTCACACCCTGGCCAACCCAAACATATAACAAACACACAAAATACAATGACCAAGGCGTGACACAGGAAATGACCCTGATTAATTCTCTAGTGACATCACAGTTTACATATTTATACCTACCCCAGGATAATTATTTTGAAAAAGATGCCAGAAAATAATTGTCACGTCGAATCAAGGTGGGTGGAATCAGGCGCAGAGAGCAGATAGCGATATGAACGTTTATTCTCCGGTGAACAAGAAAACACTGTCAACCCAATACACACAGGGTGAACAATCCAACACAGGATAAAAGATGAACCGGAGAATAAGAACACAAGATACACCGACAGACATAGATGACAAATAAACAATCCCGCACAAAACAAGGGCGGGACAACCTACTATATATACAGACACTAATAAACTAAACAACACACAGGTGAAACCAATCAGACAAAACCAACAGATACACGAAAAGGGATCGGTAGTGGCTCGTAGGACGGTGACGACGACCGCCGAGCACCGCCTGAACGGGCAGGAGAGCCAACCTTGGCGGAAGTCGTGACAATAATATTTCACTTGATTTGTAATGTCAAACCAGAAGATTGGACCACCCATTAAAATCATCAAAATGATATTTATATTTAAAAGTATACATTTTTAAAAAGTATATATTTTTTCACTGAATTTCGAAAGGTTTGACAGCAATAAGTAGAATTCAGTTTGGAAAGAGGTTTTTGATATCCCAATACCTTGGCATCAGGTCTATGAACTGACATATAAAACAACAATTGACACATAAAACGGTTAATTTTAATAAAATACTTGCCACAGAAAGAATGCTCAATATAATGTCAATGGAACATATTTTCTATTTCCATGTTATATATTGGGTGTCCCATTTTGTGAATTCTTGGTTGATGAATGTACCCCAGACCTCACAGTCATAGAAGGGGCAATGGGTTCTATAACTGATTGAAGTATTTTTTAGCCAGATCCTAAATGGGGTGTAGAGTTTTGGTCTTACTGAGATTTTACTGTCAGGGCCCAGGTCTGACAGAATCTGTGCAGAAGATCTAGATGATGCTGTAGGCCCTCCTTGGTTGGTGACAGAAGCACCAGGTCACCAGCAAACAGTAGACATTTGACTTCAGATTCTAGTAGGGTGGACGAGGTGCTGCAGACTGTTCTAGTGCCCTCACCAATTTGTTGAAATATATGTTAATAATAATAATAATATATGCCATTTAGCAGACGCTTTTATCCAAAGCGACTTACAGTCATGTGTGCATACATTCTACGTATGGGTGGTCCCGGGGATCGAACCCATTACCCTGGCGTTACAAGCGCCATGATCTACCAACTGAGCTACAGAAGGACCATATGTTGAAGGGTGGGGCTCAAGCTGCATCCATGTGTCATCTCACGGCCCTCAAATACATTTTTTTTGCAAATTTGCACTGCACACTTTTTTTTGTGTGTACATTCATTTTATAATATTTTATAATTTAGATATATATTATATATCATATAATAATATCATATATTTTCCCCCAACACCACTTTACATCTATTTTTATAGTAGATTCTCAAGCCGAATCGAGTCGAAAACATTTTTGGGAAATCAACAAGACTTGGATTTGTTCAGCTCAGATGGTAAATTGTTATACATATTGTTATTTCATATCTGCTCAGTACATTGTTTTCACTGGGGAAGTGTACGAGAGTCCTGTTAATGATAATGCAGAGGAGGTGATGCATATCCCATGGCAGTTAATGAATGAAACTCT
>NC_068440.1:46148979-46228979 GCF_023373465.1 Oncorhynchus keta | reverse complement strand
CTGCTCTTTCCATGTCATAGACTGACCAGGTGAATCCAGGTGAAACGGAGTCCAGAGGAGACGTCTCATCTCAACATTTCGCCTAAAATGACAGACATACAAACCTAACTGCCTGTAACTCGGGACCTGAAGCAAGGATATTCTTGATACCATTTGAAAGGAAACACTTTGACGTCTGTGAAACATGTATGTAGGATAATAATAAGGTAATAGATCTGGTTGCATCATCTTTGAAATGCAAAAGAAAGGCATTTGAGACAGGGAGGATAATTTCAATGTTGTCCACAAGAGGGCAGCAACGGTGTGTGAGCTGTGGATAATTTCAATGTTGTCCACAAGAGGGCAGCAACGGTGAGCCAAGTTTCAGATACGTTCAAGAATGAGAGAGCAACATAACATTTAGTATGAAAGTCTCCCAGGTGTCCCTCACACGTTTGCCCAAAATGTACCCAAGTAGCCTCCAAGTAGCCTCCAAGTGGCCCCCAAGTAGCCCCCTAGCCCCCAAGTAGCCCCCAAGTAGCCTCCAAGTAGCCCCCAAGTAGCCTCCAAGTAGCCCCCAAGTAGCCCCCAAGTAGCCCCCAAGTAGCCTCCAAGTAGCCCCCAAGTAGCCTCCAAGTAGCCCCCAAGTAGCCCCCAAGTAGCCTCCAAGTGGCCGACCTGGTCAGTTGATAGATGTTCAAGTACATAACTATAGAAAACTTATACATGTGCTAATACACTATTTAAGTTTATACACAAAGATGAAGGGGGCTGTACTTTCCAGTCACGCACAGCTGAGGTCCTGGCTGCCTTTTAGGTCGAAATGTTGGTGGAAGTGACTCCACATCATCCTCAAGCACAATGTGCCAAAGGTCCTCTGACTCAGTGGTGAGTTGCCGCTGGTGCACTGGCCCTCTTACACTTATAGGCTGACCTCTTCACATCTCTAGATGTGCCGAGCAGGGGTGGGTGTGGAGCCAGAAACAGCAGCAAACAGAACAGTTCCTACATTTGAATGTGGTCTCTTTGGAGTTGGTTTCTCAGGGGTCATCTCTAGATGTGGAGCCAGAAACAGCAGCAGGGGTCAGACGAGAGGAACTAGTTCCTACATTTGAATGTGGTCTCTTTGGAGTTGGCTCCCAGAGGTCATCTCTACCACTATTCCGGATAATATATTTATTTTTTACTTACTTTATTTAACCGTCATTTTAGCAATAATATTACTGAAGAGCATCAATACATCAAATACAAAACATCTATAAACCTTTAAATGTTATACGGGAGGTAGTCTAGTGGTTAGAGCCTGGTGGTTAGAGTAGGTAGTCTAGTGGTTAGAGCCTGGTGGTTAGAGCAGGTAGTCTAGTGGTTAGAGGCAGGTAGTCTAGTGGTTAGAGTCAATCACCACCTTAGTGGTTAGAGACAGTGGTTGAAACCCCAGTCTAGTGGTTAAGGAATACCTAGGATAGGATAAGTAATCCTTCTCACCCCCCTAAAAGATTTAGATGCACTATGGTTAAAGTGGCTGTTCCACTGGATGTCATAAGGTGAATGCACTAGTGGTTGTAAGAGCTCTGGTTAAGAGCGTCTGCTAAATGACTTAAATGTAAATGGTTAAATGTAATGGTTAGAGCAGGTAGCCTAGTGGTTAGAGCAGGTAGTCTAGTGGTTAGAGCCTAGTGGTTAGAGCAGGTAGTCTAGTGGTTAGAGCAGGTAGTCTAGTGGTTAGAGGCAGGTAGTCTAGTGGTTAGAGGCAGGTATCCTAGTGGTTAGAGCAGGTAGTCTAGTGGTTAGAGCCTAGTGGTTAGAGGCAGGTAGCCTAGTGGTTAGAGGCAGGTAGCCTAGTGGTTAGAGCAGGTAGTCTAGTGGTTAGAGCAGGTAGCCTAGTCCTAGTGGTTAGAGCAAGTAGTCTAGTGGTTAGAGGCAGGTAGTAGCCTGGTGGTTAGAGGCAGGTAGTCTAGTGGTTAGAGGCAGGTAGTCTAGTGGTTAGAGGCAGGTAGCCTGGTGGTTAGAGCAGGTAGTCTAGTGGTTAGAGGCAGGTAGCCTAGCGGTTAGAGGCAGGTAGTCTAGTGGTTAGAGGCAGGTAGTCTAGTGGTTAGAGCAGGTAGCCTAGCGGTTAGAGGCAGCTAGCCTAGCGGTTAGAGGCAGGTAGCCTAGCGGTTAGAGGCAGGTAGCCTAGCGGTTAGAGGCAGGTAGCCTAGCGGTTAGAGGCAGGTAGCCTAGCGGTTAGAGGCAGGTAGCCTAGCGGTTAGAGGCAGGTAGCCTAGTGGTTAGAGGCAGGTAGCCTAGCGGTTAGAGGCAGGTAGCCTAGCGGTTAGAGGCAGGTAGCCTAGCGGTTAGAGGCAGGTAGTCTACCGGTTAGAGGCAGGTAGCCTAGCGGTTAGAGGCAGGTAGTCTAGCGGTTAGAGGCAGGTAGCCTAGCGGTTAGAGCGTTGGACTGGTAACTGAAAGGTAGGAAGATCAAATCCCCGAGCTGACAAGGTACAACTCTGTCGTTCTGCCCCCTGAACAAGGCAGTTAATCCACTGTTCCCTGGTAGGCTGTCATTGCAAATAAGAATTTGTTCTTAACTGACTTGCCTAGTTCAATAAATACATTTAGAGCGGAGTGGGGGAACACTATAATGAAAAATGTGGACCAATAAGACACTCAAACACAGTCAAGGCATGTTATGGACAACAGAACATACAGCTAGCTTATACATTGTACTCCTCAGGTCTATATATACATTATTATTACTTTCCTTTGGAGCCCTGAACAATTCCACTATTTCCACATTAAAGCCGGATTCTAAAATTGATTAAATCAATTTAAAAATCCTCAGCAATGACAAACTTTTTTTTACACTTTTTTTGCAAATTCATTAAAAAGAATAAACAGAAATACCTTATTTACATAAGTATTCAGACCCTTTGCTATGAGACTTGAAATTGAGCTCAGATGCATCCTGTTTCCATCGATCGTCCTTGAGATGTTTCTACAACTTGATTGGAGTCCACCTGTGGTAAATACAACTGATTGGACATGATTTGGAAAGACACATACCTGTCTATATAAGGTCCCACAGTTACCAGTGCATGTCAGAGCAGAAACCAAGCCATGAGGTCGATGGAATTGTCTGTACAGTAGAGCTCCGAGACACAGATCTGGGGAAGGGTACCAAAACATTTCTGCAGCATTTGAAGGTCCCCAAGACTACAGTGGCCTCCACCATTCTTAAATGGAAGATGTTTTCAACCACCAAGACTCTTCCTAGAGCTGGCCGCCCGGCCAAACTGAGCAATCAGGGGAGAAGGGCCTTGGTCAGGGAGGTGACGAAGAACCTGATGGTCACTCTAACAGAGCTCCAGAGCTCCTCTTTGGAGATGGGAGAACCTTCCAGAAGGACAACCATCTCTGCAGCACTCCACTAATCAGGCCTTTCTGGTAGAGTGGCCAGACGGTAGCGACTCCTCTGTAAAAGGCACATGACCTTTGGGTTTGCCAATAGGCACCTAAAAACCCTCAGACCATGAGAGTCAAGATTCTCTGGTCTGTTGAAACCAAGACTGAACTCTTTGGCCTTAAATCACGGTTATATAGGCAGACATAGGAAACGGCTACGGAAATATTTTGAGTCACTGCTGCCATCTACTGGTAAACATAAATATATCCCCCCTTTAAAGCTATTAACCTAACTTCAAATCAAATCAAAGTTTATTTGTCACATGCGGCGAAAACAACAGGTGTAGTAGATCTTACAGTGAAATGTTGATTTACAGGCTCTAACCAATAGTGCAAAAAAGGTACTAGGTGAACAATAGGTAAGTAAAGAAATAAAACAACAGTAAAAAGACAGGATATATACAGTAGAGGCTATATACAGTAGAGAGGCTATATACAGTAGAGAGGTTATATAAACAGTAGAGGCTATATACAGTAGAGAGGTTATATACAGTAGAGAGGCTATATACAGTAGAGAGGCTATATACAGTAGAGGCTATATACAGTAGAGAGGCTATATACAGTAGAGGAGCTATATACAGTAGAGAGGCTATATACAGTAGAGAGGCTATATACAGTAGAGAGGCTATATACAGTAGAGAGGCTATATACAGTAGTGAGACTATAGAAGTAGCAGGGCTATATACAGACCCCGGTTAGTCAGGCTGATTGAGGTAGTATGTACATATAGATATGGTTAAAGTGTCTATGCACATATGGCTAGGATCAGTTTGTTATATCTGGAGTACTTCTCCTGTCTAATCCGGTGTCCTGTGTGAATTTAAGTATGCTCTCTCTAATTCTCTCTTTCTTTCTTTCTCTCTCTCGGAGGACCTGAGCCCTAGGACCATGCCTCAGGACTACCTGGCCTGATGACTCCTTACTGTTCCCAGTTCACCTGGCCGTGCTGCTGCTCCAGTTTCAACTGTTCTGCCTGCGGCTATAGAACCCTGACCTGTTCACCGGACGTGCTACCTTGTCCCAGACCTGCTGTTTTCAACACTCAGTCGGATCGGTCGGATCGGTAGAGATACTCTCAATGATCGGCTATGAAAAGCCAACTGACATTTACTCCTGAGGTGCTGACTTGCTGCACTCTCGACAACTACTGTGATTATTATTATTTGACCATGCTGGTCATTACGAACATTTGGATATCTTGGCCATGTTCTGTTATAATCGCCATCCGGCACACCCAGAAGAGGACTGGCCACCCCTCATAGCCTGGTTCCTCTCTAGGTTTCTTCCTAGGGTTTGGCCTTTCTAGGGAGTTTTTCCTAGCCACCGTGCTTCTACATCTGCAATGCTTGCTGTTTGGGGTTTTAGGCTGGGTTTCCGTACAGCACTTTGAGATATCAGCTGATGTACGAAGGGCTATATAAATAAATGGATATATGATGAACAGAGTGTAGCAGTAGCGTAAAAATAGATTTTGGGGGAGGGTTGGGGGTGGGGGCACACAATGCAAATAGTCCAGGTGGCCATTTGATTACCTGTTCAGGAGTCTTATGGCTTGGGGGTAAAAACTGTTGAGAAGCCTTTTTGTCCTAGACTTGGCACTCCGGTACCGCTTGCCATGCGATACTAGAAAGAACAGTCTATGACTGGGGTGGCTGGGGTCTTTGACAATTTTTTGACAACTTCATTCCTTTCTGAGCTATGCTATTTTCATATTTACATTTGTTAAAACATGATCTCCTTTAGGATCTGAACAAGTCTGGCGGACATCTCTCTCTAATAGAGCGTCTCCGAGGTGATGTAGCTGGTGTCACCAGTCTAGCGGACATCTCTCTCTAATAGAGCGTCTCCGAGGTGGTATAGCTGGTGTCACCAGTCTAGCGGACATCTCTCTCTAATAGAGCGTCTCCGAGGTGGTGATGCTGGTGCCACCAGTCTGGCGGACATCTCTCTCTAATAGAGCATCTCAGAGTTGGTGTAGCTGGTGCCACCAGTCTGGCGGACATCTCTCTCTAATAGAGCGTCTCCGAGGTGGTGTAGCTGGTACCACCAGTCTGGCGGACATCTCTCTCTAATAGAGCGTCTCCGAGGTGGTGTAGCTGGTGCCACCAGTCTGGCGGACATCTCACTCTAATAGAGCGTCTCCGAGGTGGTGTAGCTGGTGCCACCAGTCTGGCGGACATCTCTCTCTAATAGAGCATCTCAGAGTTGGTGAAGCTGGTGCCACCAGTCTGGCGGACATCTCTCTCTAATAGAGCGTCTCCGAGGTGGTGTAGCTGGTGTCACCAGTCTGAAGGACATCTCTCTCTAATAGAGCGTCTCCGAGGTGGTGTAGCTGGTGCCACCAGTCTGGCGGTCATCTCTCTCTAATAGAGCGTCTCCGAGGTGGTATAGCTGGTGTCACCAGTCTAGCGGACATCTCTCTCTAATAGAGCGTCTCCGAGGTGGTGATGCTGGTGCCACCAGTCTGGCGGACATCTCTCTCTAATAGAGCATCTCAGAGTTGGTGAAGCTGGTGCCACCAGTCTGGCGGACATCTCTCTCTAATAGAGCATCTCAGAGTTGGTGAAGCTGGTGCCACCAGTCTGAAGGACATCTCTCTCTAATAGAGCGTCTCCATCCTCCTCAAAACTTCACCCAAGTTTCTGAGATGTTCCTCGCTCCGTGACTCCCGCGACAAGAATGTCGTCGAGGTAAACCGCTACCTTGGGTATCCCCTGCAGAACTCCCTCCATGGTTCTTTGGAAGATAGCTGGTGCAGAAGACACCCTGAAAGGCGTTTTACAGGTAAACATCCCTCTGTGGGTGTTATAGTCAGGTACTTCTGTGAAGCTTTATCCATTAACACTTGCTGATATGCGTCACTCATGTCCAGTTTTGTGAAATGTTGCCCTCCGGTTAACGTTGAAAGCAAATCCTCCACTTTGGGTTTGGAGTCCAGAGAGGAAACTCTATTTACAGTCAGCTTATAGTCACCGCAAAATCTGACAGAACCATCTGGTTTGGGTACGGGAACAACTGGTGCTGCTCACTCAGAGAACTTGACAGGCATAAGTATATCCTCTGCTAAGAGTCTGTCAATTTCCATATCCACTTTAGGCTTCATGGCATATGGAACGGATCTGGGCCAATAGAACCTGGGAGTAGCAGCAGCAACAGGAACGGTAGCACACTCGTGCTTTGTAATCACCTGTCAACGTCTCTGTAGGTGACATGTTTGATTTCCTCCAACCACTCTCTCCCTAGTAAGCTGAGGCCAGTACCTTCCACAACTAAGAGAAGCAGACTTTTCTCTTGTCCTTGATATTCCACTTGATCATCAAAGCAACACCAATCACGGGGATCTTGATATTCCACTTGATCATCAAGCAACACCAATCACGGGGTCCTTGACATTCCACTTGATCATCAAGCAACACCAATCACGGGGTCCTTGATATTCCACTTGATCATCAAGCAACACCAATCACGGGGATCTTGATATTCCACTTGATCATCAAGCAACACCAATCACGGGGTCCTTGACATTCCACTTGATCATCAAGCAACACCAATCACGGGTCCTTGACATTCCACTTGATCATCAAGCAACACCAATCACGGGGATCTTGATATTCCACTTGATCATCAAGCAACACCAATCACGGGGATCTTGACATTCCACTTGATCATCAAGCAACACCAATCACGGGGTCCTTGACATTCCACTTGATCATCAAGCAACACCAATCACGGGGATCTTGATATTCCACTTGATCATCAAGCAACACCAATCACGGGATCTTGATATTCCACTTGATCATCAAGCAACACCAATCACGGGGTCCTTGACATTCCACTTGATCATCAAGCAACACCAATCACGGGGTCCTTGACATTCCACTTGATCATCAAGCAACACCAATCACGGGGTCCTTGACATTCCACTTGATCATCAAGCAACACCAATCACGGGGATCTTGATATTCCACTTGATCATCAAGCAACACCAATCACGGGGATCTTGATATTCCACTTGATCATCAAGCAACACCAATCACGGGGTCCTTGACATTCCACTTGATCATCAAGCAACACCAATCACGGGGTCCTTGACATTCCACTTGATCATCAAGCAACACCAATCACGGGGTCCTTGACATTCCACTTGATCATCAAGCAACACCAATCACGGGGTCCTTGACATTCCACTTGATCATCAAGCAACACCAATCACGGGGTCCTTGACATTCCACTTGATCATCAAGCAACACCAATCACGGGGATCTTGATATTCCACTTGATCATCAAGCAACACCAATCACGGGGATCTTGACATTCCACTTGATCATCAAGCAACACCAATCACGGGGTCCTTGACATTCCACTTGATCATCAAGCAACACCAATCACGGGGATCTTGATATTCCACTTGATCATCAAGCAACACCAATCACGGGGTCCTTGACATTCCACTTGATCATCAAGCAACACCAATCACGGGGATCTTCTCCCCCTGTGAACGTTTTGCATTTAATGTGTCTCTCAGTTTAAGCACTTCAATGTTTTTCCACTTCCTGTTTATCGGCATGACACTACATCCTGTGTCTATTCATTCCCCATTTCCACAAGGAAATAATTTCACCTTTTTCATATTCGCCCCCTGTACATAGAGAATGCTTTCTCTGCGTCCGCGCACTCACTCTCCTTTCTTTATCGCCTGATTAGAGCGTCAGGATGTATTCGCTTTTCTGTCCGTTCTCTTTTCTGCAGCCCGTGGCTTTTTTATTTATTGCGGCTCGCCCTCGCAATGTGGCCTATTATCCCACATGCATAATACTTTTCATGTTTGAATTTACAGTCAAACGCTGCGTGTTTGCCTTCGCAAACGATAACAGTCTCTATTGGCTGCTGCCCCACCGCTTTCCGTTCTTTGAAGCTGCTCAGAGCTGCCTGCAAATCCAGTGCATTTCTATTTGCGGACTCCATGGCCTGGGCCAGTTTGAGTACATTCTCAAATGTGAGATTAGGCTCTGATAACAACCCTATTCCCCACCCCACCCTATTCTCCTCCCCTTCCCACCCCACCATATTCCCCTCCCCACCCCACCCCACCCTATTCCCCTCCCCACCCAACCCCAACCTATTCCCCTCCCCACCCTATTCTACTCCCTCCCCACCCCACCATATTCCCCTCCCCACCCCACGCTATTCCCCTCCCCACCCCACCCCACGCTATTCCCCTTCCCACCCCACCCTATTCCCCACCCCACCCTATTCCCCTCCCTCCCCACCCCACCCTATTCCCCTCCCCTCCCCACCCCACCCTATTCCCCTCCCCTCCCCACCCCACCCTATTCCCCTCCCCTCCCCACCCCACCCTATTCCCCTCCCCACCCCACCCTATTCCCCTCCCCACCCCACCATATTCCCCTCCCACCCCACCCTATTCCCCCCCACCCCACCATATTCCCCTCCCCACCCCACCATATTCCCCTTCCCACCCCACCCTATTCCCCTCCCCACCCCACCCTATTCCCCTCCCCACCATATTCCCCTTCCCACCCCACCCTATTCCCCTCCCCACCCCACCATATTCCCCTCCCCACCCCACCCCACCATATTCCCTCCCCTCCCCCACCCCACCATATTCCCCTCCCCACCCCACCCTATTCCCCTCCCCACCCCACCCTATTCCCCTCCCCACCCCACCATATTCCCCTCCCCACCCCACCATATTCCCCTCCCCTCCCCACCCCACCCTATTCCCCTCCCCACCCCACCCCACCCTATTCCCCTCCCCACCCCACCATATTCCCTCCCCACCCCACCATATTCCCCTTCCCACCCCACCTATTCCCCTCCCCACCCCACCCTATTCCCTCCCCACCCCACCATATTCCCCTCCCCACCCCACCATATTCCCCTCCCCACCCCACCATATTCCCCTCCCCACCCCACCATATTCCCCTTCCCACCCCACCCTATTCCCCTCCCCTCCCCACCCCACCCCACCCCACCCTATTCCCCTCCCCACCCCACCATATTCCCCTCCCCACCCCTCCCCACCGCACCCTATTCCCCTTCCCACCCCACCCTATTCCCTCCCCACACCACCCTATTATACTCCCTCCCCACCCCACCCTATTCCCCTCCCCTCCCCACCCCACCCTATTCCCCTCCCCACCCCACCCTATTCCCCTCCCCACCCCACCCTATTCCCCTCCCCACCCCACCCTATTCCCCTCCCCACCCCACCATATTCCCCTCCCCACCCCACCCTATTCCCCTCCCCACCCCACCATATTCCCCTCCCCACCCCACCCTATTCCCCCCTCCCCACCCCACCCTATTCCCTCCCCTCCCCACCCTATTCCCCTCCCCTCCCCACCCCACCCTATTCCCTCCCCACCCCACCCTATTCCCCTCCCTCCCCTCCCCACCCCACCCTATTCCCCTCCCTCCCCACCCCACCCCACCCCACCCTATTCCCCTCCCCACCCCACCCTATTCCCTCCCCTCCCCACCCTATTCCCCTCCCCTCCCCACCCTATTCCCCCCTCCCCACCCCACCCCACCCTATTCCCCTCCCCTCCCCACCCCACCCTATTCCCCTCCCCACCCCACCCTATTCCCCTCCCATCCCCATCCTATTCCCTCCCCTCCCCACCCTATTCCCCTCCCCTCCCCACCCCACCCTATTCCCCTCCCCACCCCACCCTATTCCCCTCCCCTCCCCACCCCACCCTATTCCCCTCCCCACCCCACCCTATTCCCCTCCCCACCCCACCCTATTCCCCTCCCCTCCCCACCCTATTCCCCTCCCCTCCCCACCCTATTCCCCTCCCATCCCCATCCTATTCCCCTCCCCTCCCCACCCTATTCCCCTCCCATCCCCACCCTATTCCCCTCCCCTCTCCACCCGACCCTATTCCCCTCCCCCACCATATTCCCCTCCCCACCCTATTCCCCTCCCCTCCCCACCCTATTCCCCTCCCCTCTCCACCCGACCCTATTCCCCTCCCCACCATATTCCCCTCCCCACCCCACCCTATTCCCCTCCCCTCCCCACACCACCCCACCCTATTCCCCTCCCCACCCCACCCTATTCCCCTCCCCACCATATTCCCCTCCCCACCCCACCCTATTCCCCTCCCTCCCCACCCCACCCTATTCCCTTCCCTTCCCACCCCACCCTATTCCCCTCCCCACCCTATTCCCCTCCCCCACCATATTCCCCTCCCCACCCCACCCTATTCTACTCCCCTTTCCACCCCCACCCTATTCCCTCCGTACCCCCACCTTCTTCCCCTCCTGTGCTAAATTAACCACGCTAGTCCCTCAGCCAGGTAGCTGGAGGCAGCATCATTACATAGTAATTAGCAGAGAGACAGACATGGATACTCTAGAGGCACATTACTTAATTCAGTCTCTCTCTTACCTGTTCTCCCTCGTTCAATCCCTCTCTCTGTCTCTCTCTCTCTCTCTCTCTCTCTCTCTCTCTCTCTCTCTCTCTCTCTCTCTGTGTCTCTCACTCTCTGTCTCTCTCTCTGTGTCTCTCTCTCTGTGTCTCTCTGTCTCACTATCTCTGTCTCTCTCTCTGTGTCTCTCTCTCTGTGTCTCTCTGTCTCACTCTCTCTGTCTCTCTCTGTGTCTCTCTCTGTGTCTCTCTCTGTGTCTCTCTGTGTCTCTCTGTGTCTCTCTCTCTGTGTCTCTCTCTGTGTCTCTCTGTGTCTCTCTCTCTGTGTCTCTCTCTGTGTCTCTCTGTGTCTCTCTCTCTCTGTGTCTCTCTCTGTGTCTCTCTGTCTTTCTGAAAGTCTCTCTACTGCTTCATCTCCACTTCTGTTTATTTCTCTGTCTTTTATTCCCCCCTTTGTGTCTTCCTCAGACACCTGCAATGTCCCTCTTAATGTCCCCCAGCTTCCTCACAATGTTTTGTGTACATCAGTCACATGGTACTTTATCCCCCCTCTAAACTCCTTTATCCCCCGCCTACATCCATGTCACGGATCCCTCCGGAGCTGTCAATACGCACACCTGGTCTCTATTCCCATTGATTCATATTTGGATTAGTGTGCCCTTTGTTCACCATTGTACTGTCCATTATTGTTACAATGTCCGATGGATCGTGTGATTACCTGTGCTGTGTGTTTTGGGCTTTCGTGCCCAGTATATTGTGCAGATGATTACGGGTCTCGTCCCTTGTGGGCGAGTGTTATTTATTCGAGGTACTCCTCGCTCTTTTTGTTTTGGGTTTTCTACCCTGTGTTTTGTGTTAGGTTTTTGTTTGGTCTTCGTCCCCGTGCGTATACACGGCACGCTGTAAATTGGGAAATAAAAGCCCCTATTACGCATTCCTGCCTATATGTCTATATCTGGAGAGTACTCCTATATCCCCTGTCTATATCTATATATCTGGAGAGTATTTCTATATCCCCTGTCTATATCTGGAGAGTACTCCTATATCCCCTGTCTATATCTATATATCTGGAGAGTATTTCTATATCCCCTGTCTATATCTGGAGAGTACTCCTATATCCCCTGTCTATATCTATATATCTGGAGAGTATTTCTATATCCCCTGTCTATATCTGGAGAGTACTCCTATATCCCCTGTCTATATCTATATATCTGGAGAGTACTCCTATATCCCCTGTCTATATCTATATATCTGGAGAGTACTCCTATATCCCCTGTCTATATCTGGAGAGTACTTCTATATCCCCTGTCTATATCTGGAGAGTACTCCTATATCCCCTGTCTATATCTGGAGAGTACTCCTATATCCCCTGTCTATATCTATATATCTGGAGAGTACTCCTATATCCCCTGTCTATATCTGGAGAGTACTCCTATATCCCCTGTCTATATCTGGAGAGTACTTCTATATCCCCTGTCTATATCTGGACAGTACTCCTATATCCCCTGTCTATATCTGGACAGTACTCCTATATCCCCTGTCTATATCTGGAGAGTACTCCTATATCCCCTGTCTATATCTGGAGAGTACTTCTATATCCCCTGTCTATATCTGGACAGTACTCCTATATCCCCTGTCTATATCTGGAGAGTACTTCTATATCCCCTGTCTATATCTGGAGAGTACTCCTATATCCCCTGTCTATATCTGGAGAGTACTCCTATATCCCCTGTCTATATCTGGACAGTACTCCTATATCCCCTGTCTATATCTGGAGAGTACTTCTATATCCCCTGTCTATATCTGGAGAGTACTCCTATATCCCCTGTCTATATCTGGAGAGTACTCCTATATCCCCTGTCTATATCTGGAGAGTACTTCTATATCCCCTGTCTATATCTATATATCTGGAGAGTACTTCTATATCCCCTGTCTATATCTGGAGAGTACTCCTATATCCCCTGTCTATATCTGGAGAGTACTCCTATATCCCCTGTCTATATCTGGAGAGTACTCCTATATCCCCTGTCTATATCTATATATCTGGAGAGTACTCCTTTATCCCCTGTCTATATCTGGACAGTACTCCTATATCCCCTGTCTATATCTGGAGAGTACTCCTATATCCCCTGTCTATATCTGGAGAGTACTCCTATATCCCCTGTCTATATCTGGAGAGTACTCCTATATCCCCTGTCTATATCTGGAGAGTACTTCTATATCCCCTGTCTATATCTGGAGAGTACTCCTATATCCCCTGTCTATATCTGGAGAGTACTCCTATATCCCCTGTCTATATCTGGAGAGTACTTCTATATCCCCTGTCTATATCTATATATCTGGAGAGTACTCCTGTATCCTCTGTCTATATCTGGACAGTACTCCTATATCCCCTGTCTATATCTGGAGAGTACTTCTATATCCCCTGTCTATATCTATATATCTGGAGAGTACTCCTATATCCCCTGTCTATATCTGGAGAGTACTCCTATATCCCCTGTCTATATCTATATATCTGGAGAGTACTTCTATATCCCCTGTCTATATCTATATATCTGGAGAGTACTCCTGTATCCTCTGTCTATATCTGGACAGTACTCCTATATCCCCTGTCTATATCTGGAGAGTACTCCTATATCCCCTGTCTATATCTGGACAGTACTCCTATATCCCCTGTCTATATCTGGAGAGTACTCCTATATCCCCTGTCTATATCTGGAGAGTACTCCTATATCCCCTGTCTATATCTGGACAGTACTCCTATATCCCCTGTCTATATCTGGAGAGTACTCCTATATCCCCTGTCTATATCTGGACAGTACTCCTATATCCCCTGTCTATATCTGGAGAGTACTCCTATATCCCCTGTCTATATCTGGACAGTACTCCTATATCCCCTGTCTATATCTGGAGAGTACTCCTATATCCCCTGTCTATATCTGGAGAGTACTCCTATATCCCCTGTCTATATCTGGACAGTACTCCTATATCCCCTGTCTATATCTGGAGAGTACTCCTATATCCCCTGTCTATATCTGGAGAGTACTCCTATATCCCCTGTCTATATCTGGAGAGTACTCCTATATCCCCTGTCTATATCTGGACAGTACTCCTATATCCCCTGTCTATATCTGGAGAGTATTTCTATATCCCCTGTCTATATCTGGACAGTACTTCTATATCCCCTGTCTATATCTGGAGAGTACTCCTATATCCCCTGTCTATATCTGGACAGTACTCCTATATCCCCTGTCTATATCTGGAGAGTACTCCTATATCCCTGGCTATATCTGGAGAGTACTTCTATATCCCCTGTCTATATCTGGAGAGTACTTCTATATCCCCTGTCTATATCTATATATCTGGAGAGTACTCCTGTATCCTCTGTCTATATCTGGACAGTACTCCTATATCCCCTGTCTATATCTGGAGAGTACTTCTATATCCCCTGTCTATATCTATATATCTGGAGAGTACTCCTATATCCCCTGTCTATATCTGGAGAGTACTCCTATATCCCCTGTCTATATCTATATATCTGGAGAGTACTCCTGTATCCTCTGTCTATATCTGGACAGTACTCCTATATCCCCTGTCTATATCTGGAGAGTACTTCTATATCCCCTGTCTATATCTATATATCTGGAGAGTACTCCTATATCCCCTGTCTATATCTGGAGAGTACTTCTATATCCCCTGTCTATATCTGGAGAGTACTTCTATATCCCCTGTCTATATCTGGAGAGTACTCCTGTATCCTCTGTCTATATCTGGAGAGTACTCCTATATCCCCTGTCTATATCTGGAGAGTACTTCTATATCCCCTGTCTATATCTGGACAGTACTCCTATATCCCCTGTCTATATCTGGAGAGTACTCCTGTATCCCCTGTCTATATCTGGACAGTACTCCTATATCCCCTGTCTATATCCGGAGAGTACTCCTATATCCCCTGTCTATATCTGGAGAGTACTCCTATATCCCCTGTCTATATCTGGACAGTACTCCTATATCCCCTGTCTATATCTGGAGAGTACTCCTATATCCCCTGTCTATATCTGGAGAGTACTCCTATATCCCCTGTCTATATCTGGAGAGTACTCCTATATCCCCTGTCTATATCTGGAGAGTACTTCTATATCCCCTGTCTATATCTATATATCTGGAGAGTACTCCTATATCCCCTGTCTATATCTGGAGAGTACTCCTATATCCCCTGTCTATATCTGGAGAGTACTCCTATATCCCCTGTCTATATCTGGAGAGTACTCCTATATCCCCTGTCTATATCTGGAGAGTACTCCTATATCCCCTGGCTATATCTGGATAGTACTCCACACACACCTCCACACACACCTCCACACACCTCCACACACCTCCACACACCCAGGTGAGGTGATGTGCAGTGGGGTGACATGAGGAATAAATATAATATAATTTATCCAGGCAGCTCTTGTGGAGTCCACACAGAGTGTGCCTGCTTGTGTCAAGACTCAGTTAAGCAGGGATGCGCTCGGCACTAAATGCTTGAAGACTTTATTGGGCTCCATAAAAAGTGGTCTTGATTCAATCGTTAAAACACATGATCTCATTAACAGGGCTAGTTAAGCACTTCACTCTACTTTCATCTCTCTCTCCCTCTCTCTGCCTCTCTCTCTCTCTCTCTCTCTCTATATATATATATATATATATTTGTCTTTAGTAGATGATATAGAGTACAGTATATACGTATACATATGAGATGAATGATGTAGGCTATGTAAACATTATATTAGGTAGCATTGTTTAAAGTGGCTAGTGATATATTTTACATCATTTCCCATCAATTCCCATTATTAAAGTGGCTGGAGTTGAGTCAGTGTGTTGGCAGCAGCCACTCAATGTTAGTGTTGGCTGTTTAACAGTCTGATGGCCTTGAGATAGAAGCTGTTTTACAGTCTCTCGGTCCCAGCTTTGATGCACCTGTACTGACCTCGCCTTCTTGGATGATAGCGGGGTGAACAGGCAGTGGCTCGGGTGGTTGTTGTCCTTGATGATCTTTATGGCCTTCCTGTGACATCGGGTGGTGTAGGTGTCCTGGAGGGCAGGTAGTTTGCCCCCGGTGATGCGTTGTGCAGACCTCACTACCCTCTGGAGAGCCTTACGGTTGTGGGCGGAGCAGTTGCCGTACCAGGCGGTGATACAGCCTGCTGTCCTTACTGGGTGGATAGGAACATTAGCCTGCTGGTCTTACTGAGTCTATAGGAACATTAGCCTGCTGGTCTTACTGAGTCTATAGGAACATTAGCCTGCTGGTCTTACTGAGTCTATAGGAACATTAGCCTGCTGTCCTTACTGGGTGGATAGGGACATTAGCCTGCAGGCGTTACTGGGTGGATAGGAACATTAGCCTGCTGGCCTTATTGAGTCTATAGGAACATTAGCCTGCTGGTCTTACTGAATCTATAGGAACATTAGCCTGCTGGTCTTACTGAGTCTATAGGAACATTAGCCTGCTGGCCTTACTGAGTCTATAGGAACATTAGCCTGCTGGCCTTACTGGGTGGATAGGAACTTTAACCCAAGCTATTTCGGAGGGATATCACACCTAGCACAAATTATTGTCTAGTTCTGTTTTTCCTGCCGAGGGGTGTCCTATACCTGCGCCCAAAGGGGAGTAGTCCAAACTCCGGGTACAGATGGTGGCTTGGGTCTAAAATTATTGTGTGACCCTTGCAGAGGGCCCTGACCTTAAAGATCTCATCCAGGCCTGCCTGTTTGACTACAAGTACCTTGGGGAGGAACCTGACCTTAAAGATCTCATCCAGGCCTGTCTGTTTGACTCCAAGTACCTTGGGGAGGGCCCTGACCTTAAAGATCTCACCCAGGCCTGTCTGTTTGACTCCTAGTACCTTGGGGAGGAACTTGACCTTAAAGATCTCATCCAGGCCTGTCAGTTTGACTCCAAGTAAATTGCTGAGGGCCCTGACCTTAAAGATCTCATCCAGGCCTGTCCGTTTGTCTCCAAGTACCCCGCTGAGGAACCTGACATTAACCTCTCTTGGGTAGGGGCCAGTATTTTGACTTCGTGATGAAAGCGTGCCCAAAGTAAACTGCATGTTACTCAGGCCCAGAAGCTAGGATATGCATATAATTGGTAGATTGGATAGAAAAGACTCTAAGGTTTCTAAAACTTGTACAATTATGTATGTGAGCCTAACATAACTGATATGGCAGGCAAACCCAGAGGACAACCCCCCCCCCCCCAAACAAAATGTCAGCCTACCACTATTTTCAATGGCCATCACTTTTATTATAAGGCCAAGTTCTCCCAGACTGCAGTTCCTAGGGCCTCCACTAGATGTCAACAGTCTTTAGAAAGAGTTTCAGGCTGTTTTTTGAAAAAATGAGCCAGAAATGGTTGTTTTTCTAGGTGGCTTATATGCTGAGGGCCCTGACCTTAAAGATCTCATCCAGGCCTGTCTGTTTGACTCTAAGTACCTTGCTTGCTCTGGTGACAATCCTTCTCAGCATATTTCTCTGGCTGACAGTGACATTGCCAAACCAACAAATAATACAACAAGGTAACATACTCTCAATGAAATATTTGTATAACAGAGTCAGTATAGTACAGTCTACATTAAAAGATCCCAGCTTTTTGAAAAAGTACAGTCTCTGTTGGCTCATTTTGTAGATCAGGTCTGTACATTTACTCCACGGAAGCTTATTGTCCAAGAGGACACCCAGGTATTTTGTATTCCTCTACAATCTCTGTTCTGACCTCTGATATATGTTGCAGAGGTATGGTGTTGTACACTTCCTGAAGTCTATGCACATCTCTTTGGTCTTGTTGGTAATTAGGACCAAGTGTGATTCCTCACACCACTCTACAAAGTCATCTAGGATCCCGGGCCATGATGTTCCTCACACCACTCTACAAAGTCATCTAGGATCCCGGGCCATGATGTTCCTCACACCACTCTACAAAGTCATCTAGGATCCCGGGCCATGATGTTCCTCACACCACTCTACAAAGTCATCTAGGATCCCGGGCCATGATGTTCCTCACACCACTCTACAAAGTCATCTAGGACCCCGGGCAATGATGTTCTTCGTCATCATGCAACAGGCTGATCAAGGCAGTGTCATCAGCGAACTTAACAAGGTGTTCTGTCAGGATGACAACTAGTACAACTATTAGTGTACAAGATGTACAGAAGTGGAGACAAAACACAGATGATTTAGGAATTGGTATAATTATTGAGTTTTTCCACAATACCGGCACGTGTTGCTGGTCCAGTGAGGATTGGAAAATGTTTGTAAAAACACCGGCCAGTTGTTCAGCACAGTGTTTTAACACACATCCACTCATTTTGTCTGGGCTTTATGTATGTGTTACATCCCCTGAACAACTGTAGAACATCAGACTGTTGAACAGCAACTCTCTCAAACATCAGACTGTTGAACAGCAACTCTCTTAAACATCAGACTGTTGAACAGCAACTCTCTCAAACATCAGACTGTTGAACAGCAACTCTCTCAAACATCAGACTGTTGAACAGCAACTCTCTCAAACATCAGACTGTTGAACAGCAACTCTCTCAAACATCAGACTGCTGAACAGCAACTCTCTCAAACATCAGACTGCTGAACAGCAACTCTCTCAAACATCAGACTGCTGAACAGCAACTCTCTCAAACATCAGACTGTTGAACAGCAACTCTCTCAAACATCAGACTGCTGAACAGCAACTCTCTCAAACATCAGACTGCTGAACAGCAACTCTCTCAAACATCAGACTGTTGAACAGCAACTCTCTCAAACATCAGACTGTTGAACAGCAACTCTCTCAAACATCAGACTGTTGAACAGCAACTCTCTCAAACATCAGACTGCTGAACAGCAACTCTCTCAAACATCAGACTGCTGAACAGCAACTCTCTCAAACATCAGACTGCTGAACAGCAACTCTCTCAAACATCAGACTGCTGAACAGCAACTCTCTCAAACATCAGACTGCTGAACAACAACTCTCTCAAACATCAGACTGTTGAACAGCAACTCTCTCAAACATCAGACTGTTGAACAGCAACTCTCTCAAACATCAGACTGCTGAACAGCAACTCTCTCAAACATCAGACTGCTGAACAGCAACTCTCTCAAACATCAGACTGCTGAACAGCAACTCTCTCAAACATCAGACTGTTGAACAGCAACTCTCTCAAACATCAGACTGTTGAACAGCAACTCTCTCAAACATCAGACTGCTGAACAGCAACTCTCTCAAACATCAGACTGCTGAACAGCAACTCTCTCAAACATCAGACTGCTGAACAGCAACTCTCTCAAACATCAGACTGCTGAACAGCAACTCTCTCAAACATCAGACTGCTGAATAGCAACTCTCTCAAACATCAGAGTGCTGAACAGCAACTCTCTCAAACATCAGACTGTTGAACAGCAACTCTCTCAAACATCAGACTGCTGAACAGCAACTCTCTCAAACATCAGACTGCTGAACAGCAACTCTCTCAAACATCAGACTGCTGAACAGCAACTCTCTCAAACATCAGACTGCTGAACAACAACTCTCTCAAACATGTGTAATGATGCTTCCATTTGTTTCACCTCCGACACGAAGTTGTCTGATTCAAATCTTGAGAAGAAAACATTCAGTTCATTAGCCATGTTCTGGCCCTCATGTCTCCCAAGGTCAGCACTGGTTTTTCCCCTTGTCTATGTCGGGGGCACGAGCCGTGGACTTAAAGACTTGCCAGGCCACCCTTGTGTTTCCTGAGGAGAGGCTCCTCTCCACCCTTGTGTTTCCTGAGGAGAGGCTCCTCTCCACCCTTGTGTTTCCTGAGGAGAGGCTCCTCTCCACCCTTGTGTTTCCTGAGGAGAGGCTCCTCTCCACCCTTGTGTTTCCTGAGGAGAGGCTCCTCTCCACCCTTGTGTTTCCTGAGGAGAGGCTCCTCTCCACCCTTGTGTTTCCTGAGGAGAGGCTCCTCTCCACCCTTGTGTTTCCTGAGGAGAGGCTCCTCTTCACCCTTGTGTTTCCTGAGGAGAGGCTCCTCTCCACCCTTGTGTTTCCTGAGGAGAGGCTCCTCTCCACCCTTGTGTTTCCCGAGGAGAGGCTCCTCTCCACCCTTGTGTTTCCTGAGGAGAGGCTCCTCTTCATCCTTGTGTTTCCTGAGGAGAGGCTCCTCTCCACCCTTGTGTTTCCCGAGGAGAGGCTCCTCTTCACCCTTGTGTTTCCCGAGTAGAGGCTCCTCCTCACCCTTGTGTTTCCTGAGGAGAGGCTCCTCTCCACCCTTGTGTTTCCCGAGGAGAGGCTCCTCTCCACCCTTGTGTTTCCCGAGTAGAGGCTCCTCCTCACCCTTGTGTTTCCTGAGGAGAGGCTCCTCTCCACCCTTGTGTTTCCTGAGGAGAGGCTCCTCTCCACCCTTGTTTCCTGAGGAGAGGCTCCTCTCCACCCTTGTGTTTCCTGAGGAGAGGAGCCTCTCCACCCTTGTGTTTCCTGAGGAGAGGCTCCTCTCCACCATTTGCTCGTTTCCTGTTTCCTTGTATGCCTCCTTGTCCAGCAGTATATGTCACTGATCTCACGTTATACATCTCTTACAGCCTGTCTATCATGCTCAGCTTACACTGACATCACGTTGTACATCTCTCTGTTTTTCCAATCATGTAGTGATTTTAGATGTTTTGTTATGGCTTTTTGTTATGGAAGATTGTACAGGTTTTATTCAGTGCAACTGACTCAACACAGAAGTTTACATTAGTCTGAAACAAAATCTATGAGTTCATTAAGATCAGAGCTGCTGTCTCAAATACCTCCGACATAGTACAGTCAAACCACCCTGGAGACCAAATACCTCCCACATAGTACAGTCAGACCACCCTGGAGACCAAATACCTCCGACATAGTACAGTCAAACCACCCTGGAGACCAAATACCTCCCACATAGTACAGTCAAACCACCCTGGAGACCAAATACCTCCCACATAGTACAGTCAAACCACCCTGGAGACCAAATACCTCCCACATAGTACAGTCAAACCACCCTGGAGACCAAATACCTCCCACGTAGTACAGTCAGACCACCCTGGAGACCAAATACCTCCCACGTAGTACAGTCAAACCACCCTGGAGACCAAATACCTCCCACATAGTACAGTCAGACCACCCTGGAGACCAAATACCTCCCACATAGTACAGTCAAACCACCCTGGAGACCAAATATCTCCGACATAGTCCAGTCAGAGCACCCTGGAGACCAAATACCTCCCACATAGTACAGTCAAACCATCCTGGAGACCAAATACCTCCCACATAGTACAGTCAAACCACCCTGGAGACCAAATACCTCCCACATAGTACAGTCAAACCACCCTGGAGACCAAATACCTCCCACATAGTACAGTCAGACCACCCTGGAGACCAAATACCTCCCACATAGTACAGTCAAACCACCCTGGAGACCAAATACCTCCCACATAGTACAGTCAAACCACCCTGGAGACCAAATACCTCCCACATAGTACAGTCAAACCACCCTGGAGACCAAATACCTCCCACATAGTACAGTCAAACCACCCTGGAGACCAAATACCTCCGACATAGTACAGTCAAACCACCCTGGAGACCAAATACCTCCCACATAGTACAGTCAAACCACCCTGGAGACCAAATACCTCCCACATAGTACAGTCAAACCACACTGGAGACCAAATACCTCCCACATAGTACAGTCAAACCACCCTGGAGACCAAATACCTCCCACATAGTACAGTCAAACCACCCTGGAGACCAAATACCTCCCACATAGTACAGTCAAACCACCCTGGAGACCAAATACCTCCCACATAGTACAGTCAAACCACCCTGGAGACCAAATACCTCCCACATAGTACAGTCAAACCACCCTGGAGACCAAATACCTCCGACATAGTACAGTCAAACCACCCTGGAGACCAAATACCTCCCACATAGTACAGTCAAACCACCCTGGAGACCAAATACCTCCCACATAGTACAGTCAAACCACCCTGGAGACCAAATACCTCCCACATAGTACAGTCAAACCACCCTGGAGACCAAATACCTCCCACATAGTACAGTCAGACCACCCTGGAGACCAAATACCTCCGACATAGTACAGTCAAACCACCCTGGAGACCAAATACCTCCCACATAGTACAGTCAAACCACCCTGGAGACCAAATACCTCCCACATAGTACAGTCAAACCACCCTGGAGACCAAATACCTCCCACATAGTACAGTCAAACCACCCTGGAGACCAGATACCTCCCACATAGTACAGTCAGACCACCCTGGAGACCAAATACCTCCCACATAGTACAGTCAAACCACCCTGGAGACCAAATACCTCCCACATAGTACAGTCAAACCACCCTGGAGACCAAATACCTCCCACATAGTACAGTCAGACCACCCTGGAGACCAAATACCTCCCACATAGTACAGTCAAACCACCCTGGAGACCAAATACCTCCCACATAGTACAGTCAGACCACCCTGGAGACCAAATACCTCCCACATAGTACAGTCAAACCACCCTGGAGACCAAATACCTCCCACATAGTACAGTCAAACCACCCTGGAGACCAAATACCTCCCACATAGTACAGTCAAACCACCCTGGAGACCAAATACCTCCCACATAGTACAGTCAAACCACCCTGGAGACCAAATACCTCCCACATAGTACAGTCAAACCACCCTGGAGACAAAATACCTCCCACATAGTACAGTCAAACCACCCTGGAGACCAAATACCTCCCACATAGTACAGTCAAAACACCCTGGAGACCAAATACCTCCCACATAGTACAGTCAGACCACCCTGGAGACCAAATACCTCCCACATAGTACAGTCAAACCACCCTGGAGACCAAATACCTCCGACATAGTACAGTCAAACCACCCTGGAGACAAAATACCTCCCACATAGTACAGTCAAAACACCCTGGAGACAAGTGGTCCTTCTGTAGCTCAGTTGGTAGAGCATGGCGCTTCTAACGCCAGGGTAGTGGGTTCGATTCCCGGGACCACCCATACGTAGAATGTATGCACACATGACTGTAAGTCGCTTTGGATAAAAGCGTCTGCTAAATGGCATATATTATTATTATATTAAGTGATACTGTTGTCATTCCAGATCTGGACAGTTATAACTGTGGGTTTCTCCCTCTCCAGGAGCCAACAGTAGGTTGGCCTGAGGTAGTTTTAACTGTGGGTTTCTCCCTCTCCAGGAGCCGACAGTAGGTTGGCCTGAGGTAGTTTTAACTGTGGGTTTCTCCCTCTCCAGGAGCCGACAGTAGGTTGGCCCTAGGTAGTTTTAACTGTGGGTTTCTCCCTCTCCAGGAGCCAACAGTAGGTTGGCCTGAGGTAGTTTTAACTGTGGGTTTCTCCCCTCTCCAGGAGCCGACAGTAGGTTGGCCCTAGGTAGTTTTAACTGTGGGTTTCTCCGTCTCCAGGAGCCGACAGTAGGTTGGCCTGAGGTAGTTTTAACTGTGGGTTTCTCCCTCTCCAGGAGCCGACAGTAGGTTGGCCCTAGGTAGTTTTAACTGTGGGTTTCTCCCTCTCCAGGAGCCAACAGTAGGTTGGCCTGAGGTAGTTTTAACTGTGGGTTTCTCCCTCTCCAGGAGCCGACAGTAGGTTGGCCCTAGGTAGTTTTAACTGTGGGTTTCTCCCTCTCCAGGAGCCAACAGTAGGTTGGCCTGAGGTAGTTTTAACTGTGGGTTTCTCCCTCTCCAGGAGCCGACAGTAGGTTGGCCCTAGGTAGTTTTAACTGTGGGTTTCTCCCTCTCCAGGAGCCGACAGTAGGTTGGCCTGAGGTAGTTTTAACTGTGGGTTTCTCCCTCTCCAGGAGCCGACAGTAGGTTGGCCTGAGGTAGTTTTAACTGTGGGTTTCTCCCTCTCCAGGAGCCGACAGTAGGTTGGCCTGAGGTAGTTTTAACTGTGGGTTTCTCCCTCTCCAGGAGCCGACAGTAGGTTGGCCTGAGGTAGTTTTAACTGTGGGTTTCTCCCTCTCCAGGAGCCGACAGTAGGTTGGCCTGAGGTAGTTTTAACTGTGGGTTTCTCCCTCTCCAGGAGCCGACAGTAGGTTGGCCTGAGGTAGTTTTAACTGTGGGTTTCTCCTCTCCAGGAGCCGACAGTAGGTTGGCCTGAGGTAGTTTTAACTGTGGGTTTCTCCCTCTCCAGGAACCGACAGTAGGTTGGCCTGAGGTAGTTTTAACTGTGGGTTTCTCCCTCTCCAGGAGCCGACAGTAGGTTGGCCTGAGGTAGTTTTAACTGTGGGTTTCTCCCTCTCCAGGAGCCGACAGTAGGTTGGCCTAGGTAGTTTTAACTGTGGGTTTCTCCCTCTCCAGGAGCCGACAGTAGGTTGGCTCCAGGAACCCTAGGTAGTTTTAACTGTGGGTTTCTCCCTCTCCAGGAGCCGACAGTAGGTTGGCCTGAGGTAGTTTTAACTGTGGGTTTCTCCCTCTCCAGGAGCCGACAGTAGGTTGGCCTGAGGTAGTTTTAACTGTGGGTTTCTCCCTCTCCAGGAGCCGACAGTAGGTTGGCCTGAGGTAGTTTTAACTGTGGGTTTCTCCCTCTCCAGGAGCCGACAGTAGGTTGGCCCTAGGTAGTTTTAACTGTGGGTTTCTCCCTCTCCAGGAGCCGACAGTAGGTTGGCCTGAGGTAGTTTTAACTGTGGGTTTCTCCCTCTCCAGGAGCCGACAGTAGGTTGGCCTGAGGTAGTTTTAACTGTGGGTTTCTCCCTCTCCAGGAGCCGACAGTAGGTTGGCCCTAGGTAGTTTTAACTGTGGGTTTCTCCCTCTCCAGGAGCCGACAGTAGGTTGGCCTGAGGTAGTTTTAACTGTGGGTTTCTCCCTCTCCAGGAGCCGACAGTAGGTTGGCCTGAGGTAGTTTTAACTGTGGGTTTCTCCCTCTCCAGGAGCCGACAGTAGGTTGGCCTGAGGTAGTTTTAACTGTGGGTTTCTCCCTCTCCAGGAGCCGACAGTAGGTTGGCCTGAGTTAGACCACATTGATGTCTGATGTCCCCAGAGGAGGTCTGGTGGTGGCAGAAAACACATTTGGTATTGTCCCAGAGCACAAATCAAGAGTCCAATTTTTGCTAGAGTGACATTTCATCATACTGGTGGTATGTGCACAGGACTTTGTGCAAGGTACAGTTGTTAAAATCCCCTAAAATACATTTGGGTGCATCGGGGGAGATGGATTCCAGTATCTGTGTCATATTATAAATAATCTCTGATGCATTTGTTAAATTAGCTTTCGGTTGAATGCACATGAAGGTAACAAACAATTTGGGTAACTCCCGGGGCAGATAGCAGGGTAGACCGTAGGGTAGATAGTAGGGCAGATAGCAGGGTAGATAGTAGGGTAGATAGTAGGGCAGATAGTAGGGTAGATAGTAGGGCAGATAGCAGGGTAGATAGTAGGGCAGATAGTAGGGTAGATAGTAGGGCAGATAGTAGGGTAGATAGTAGGGCAGAAAGTAGGGTAGATAGTAGGGCAGATAGTAGGGTAGATAGTAGGGCAGATAGTAGGGCAGATAGTAGGGTAGATAGTAGGGCAGATAGTAGGGTAGATAGTAGGGCAGATAGCAGGGCAGATAGTAGGGCAGATAGTAGGGTAGATAGCAGAGTAGATAGTAGGGTAGATAGCAGGGTAGATAGAGGGCAGATAGTAGGGCAGATAGTAGGGTAGATAGCAGAGTAGATAGTAAGGGTAGATAGCAGGGTAGATAGAGGGCAGATAGTTGGGTAGATAGCAGAGTAGATAGTCGGGCAGATAGTTGGGTAGATAGTAGGGCAGATAGTAGGGCAGATAGTAGGGTAGATAGTAGGGCAGATAGTAGGGCAGATAGTAGGGCAGATAGTAGGGCAGATAGTAGGGTAGATAGTAGGGCAGATAGTAGGGTAGATAGTAGGGCAGATAGCAGGGCAGATAGTAGGGCAGATAGTAGGGTAGATAGCAGAGTAGATAGTAGGGTAGATAGCAGGGTAGATAGAGGGCAGATAGTAGGGCAGATAGTAGGGTAGATAGCAGAGTAGATAGTAAGGGTAGATAGCAGGGTAGATAGAGGGCAGATAGTTGGGTAGATAGCAGAGTAGATAGTAGGGTAGATAGTAGGGCAGATAGTAGGGCAGATAGTAGGGTAGATAGTAGGGCAGATAGTAGGGCAGATAGTAGGGTAGATAGTAGGGCAGATAGCAGGGCAGATAGCAGGGTAGATCGTAGGGCAGATAGTAGGGTAGATAGTAGGGCAGATAGCAGGGCAGATAGCAGGGTAGATCGTAGGGCAGATAGTAGGGTAGATAGTAGGGCAGATAGCAGGGCAGATAGCAGGGTAGATCGTAGGGTAGATAGTAGGGCAGATAGTAGGGCAGATAGCAGGGTAGATAGTAGGGCAGATAGTAGGGTAGATAGTAGGGCAGATAGTAGGGTAGATAGTAGGGCAGATAGTAGGGTAGATAGTAGGGCAGATAGTAGGGCAGATAGTAGGGTAGATAGTAGGGCAGATAGTAGGGTAGATAGTAGGGCAGATAGCAGGGCAGATAGTAGGGCAGATAGTAGGGTAGATAGCAGAGTAGATAGTAGGGTAGATAGCAGAGTAGATAGTAGGGCAGATAGTAGGGCAGATAGTAGGGTAGATAGCAGAGTAGATAGTAGGGTAGATAGCAGGGTAGATAGAGGGCAGATAGTAGGGTAGATAGCAGAGTAGATAGTAGGGCAGATAGTTGGGTAGATAGTAGGGCAGATAGTAGGGCAGATAGTAGGGTAGATAGTAGGGCAGATAGCAGGGCAGATAGTAGGGTAGATAGCAGAGTAGATAGTAGGGTAGATAGCAGGGTAGATAGCAGGGTAGATCGTAGGGCAGATAGTAGGGTAGATAGTAGGGCAGATAGCAGGGCAGATAGCAGGGTAGATCGTAGGGCAGATAGTAGGGTAGATAGTAGGGCAGATAGCAGGGCAGATAGCAGGGTAGATCGTAGGGTAGATAGTAGGGCAGATAGTAGGGCAGATAGCAGGGTAGATAGTAGGGCAGATAGTAGGGTAGATAGTAGGGCAGATAGTAGGGTAGATAGTAGGGCAGATAGTAGGGTAGATAGTAGGGCAGATAGTAGGGCAGATAGTAGGGTAGATAGTAGGGCAGATAGTAGGGTAGATAGTAGGGCAGATAGCAGGGCAGATAGTAGGGCAGATAGTAGGGTAGATAGCAGAGTAGATAGTAGGGTAGATAGCAGAGTAGATAGTAGGGCAGATAGTAGGGCAGATAGTAGGGTAGATAGCAGAGTAGATAGTAGGGTAGATAGCAGGGTAGATAGAGGGCAGATAGTAGGGTAGATAGCAGAGTAGATAGTAGGGCAGATAGTTGGGTAGATAGTAGGGCAGATAGTAGGGCAGATAGTAGGGTAGATAGTAGGGCAGATAGCAGGGCAGATAGTAGGGTAGATAGCAGAGTAGATAGTAGGGTAGATAGCAGGGTAGATAGAGGGCAGATAGTAGGGTAGATAGCAGAGTAGATAGTAGGGCAGATAGTAGGGCAGATAGTAGGGTAGATAGCAGAGTAGATAGTAGGGTAGATAGCAGGGTAGATAGAGGGCAGATAGTAGGGTAGATAGCAGAGTAGATAGTAGGGTAGATAGCAGGGTAGATAAAGGGCAGATAGTAGGGCAGATAGTAGGGCAGATAGTAGGGCAGATAGCAGGGCAGATAGCAGGGTAGATCGTAGGGCAGATCGTAGGGCAGATAGCAGGGTAGATCGTAGGGCAGATAGTAGGGCAGATAGCAGGGCAGATAGCAAGGTAGATCGTAGGGCAGATAGTAGGGCAGATAGTAGGGTAGATAGCAGGGCAGATAGCAGGGTAGATCGTAGGGCAGATAGTAGGGTAGATAGTAGGGCAGATAGTAGGGCAGATAGCAGGGCAGATAGTAGGGCAGATAGTAGGGTAGATAGCAGAGTAGATAGTAGGGTAGATAGCAGGGTAGATAGAGGGCAGATAGTAGGGTAGATAGCAGAGTAGATAGTAGGGCAGATAGTTGGGTAGATAGTAGGGCAGATAGTAGGGCAGATAGTAGGGTAGATAGTAGGGCAGATAGCAGGGCAGATAGTAGGGTAGATAGCAGAGTAGATAGTAGGGCAGATAGCAGGGTAGATAGAGGGCAGATAGTAGGGTAGATAGCAGAGTAGATAGTAGGGCAGATAGTAGGGCAGATAGTAGGGTAGATAGCAGAGTAGATAGTAGGGTAGATAGCAGGGTAGATAGAGGGCAGATAGTAGGGTAGATAGCAGAGTAGATAGTAGGGTAGATAGCAGGGTAGATAGAGGGCAGATAGTAGGGCAGATAGTAGGGCAGATAGTAGGGCAGATAGCAGGGCAGATAGCAGGGTATATCGTAGGGCAGATCATAGGGCAGATAGCAGGGTAGATCGTAGGGCAGATAGTAGGGCAGATAGCAGGGCAGATAGCAAGGTAGATCGTAGGGCAGATAGTAGGGCAGATAGCAGGGTAGATCGTAGGGCAGATAGTAGGGTAGATAGTAGGGCAGATAGTAGGGCAGATAGCAGGGTAGATCGTAGGGCAGATAGTAGGGCAGATAGTAGGGCAGATAGTAGGGCAGATAGTAGGGCAGATAGCAGGGCAGATAGCAGGGTAGATCGTAGGGCAGATAGTAGGGTAGATAGTAGGGCAGATAGCAGGGCAGATAGCAGGGTAGATCGTAGGGCAGATAGTAGGGTAGATAGTAGGGCAGATAGTAGGGTAGATCGTAGGGTAGATAGTTGGGTAGATCGTAGGGCAGATAGTAGGGTAGATAGTAGGGCAGATAGTAGGGCAGATAGCAAGGTAGATCGTAGGGCAGATAGTAGGGCAGATAGTAGGGTAGATCGTAGGGCAGATAGTAGGGCAGATAGTAGGGTAGATAGCAGGGCAGATAGCAGGGTAGATCGTAGGGCAGATAGTAGGGTAGATAGCAGGGTAGATCGTAGGGCAGATAGTAGGGTAGATAGTAGGGCAGATAGTAGGGCAGATAGTAGGGTAGATAGTAGGGCAGATAGCAGGGCAGATAGCAGGGTAGATCGTAGGGCAGATAGTAGGGCAGGTAGCAGGGCAGATAGCAGGGTAGATCGTAGGGCAGATAGTAGGGTAGATAGTAGGGCAGATAGCAGGGCAGATAGCAGGGTAGATAGCAGGGTAGATAGTAGGGTAGATAGTAGGGCAGATAGTAGGGCAGATAGCAAGGTGGATCGTAGGGTAGATAGTAGGGTAGATAGTAGGGCAGATAGTAGGGCAGATAGTAGGGTAGATAGAGGGCAGATAGTAGGGCAGATAGTAGGGCAGATAGTAGGGCAGATAGTAGGGCAGATAGTAGGGTAGATAGCAGAGTAGATAGAGGGCAGATAGTAGGGTAGATAGCAGGGTAGATAGAGGGCAGATAGTAGGGCAGATAGTAGGGCAGATAGTAGGGCCGCAGTGACACAGACAGCAGTCCAATGTCGGGGGTACAGAGTCTCTCTCTTACCAGGATTTACACCACTGGTCCCTGACAAGCAGGCCGTGAAGTAACTGTCAGATCACAGTCCGCTCTGACCAGAGTGAAGCCGGCCGGCTCCTCTTCTCTGTCCGGGACTCTGTTATCCAGCCAAGTCTCAGTAAATGGCCTCCTGATATTCATCTTGGAAGATTCGCTGACAGCCCATATACACTTTCCCCCTCAGTGACTCGCTCACACACCCTCTATCTCTCTCTATGTGTGTATATATATATATATATATACAGTTGAAGTCAGAAGTTTACATACACCTTAGCCAAATACATTTAAACTCAGTTTTTCACAATTCATGACATTTAATACCACGAAACATTCCCTTCAGTTAGGATCACCACTTTATTTTAAGAATGTGAAATGTCAGAATAATAGTAGAGATAATTATTTATTTCAGCTTTTATTTTGTTCATCACCTTCCCAGTGGATCAGAAGTTTACATACACTCAATTAGTATTTGGTAGCATTGCCTTTAAATTGTTTAACTTGGGTCAAACGTTTTGGGTATCCTTCCACAAGCTTCCCAAAATAAATTGGGTGAATTTTGGCCCATTCCTCCTGACACAGCTGGAGTAACTGAGTCAGGTTTGTAGGCCTGCTTGCTCACACACACTTTTTCATAGGTTTGAGGTCAGGGCATTGTGATGGCCACTCCAATACCTTGAAGTTGATGTCCTTAAGCCATTTTGCCACAACTTTGGAAGTATTCTTGGGGTCATTGTCCATTTGAAAGACCCATTGTCCATTTGAAAGACCCAAGCTTCAATTAACTTCCTGACTGATGTCTTGAGATGTTGCTTCAATATATCCACATAATTTTCCTGCCCTCATGATGCCCTGTATTTTCTGAAGTGCACAAGTCCCTCTTGCAGCAAAGCACCCCCATCACATGATGCTGCCACTCCCACCACATGATGCTGCCACCCCCACCACATGATGCTGCCACCCCCACCACATGATGCTGCCACCCCCACAACATGATGCCACCCCCACCACATGATGCTGCCACCCCCACCACATGATGCTGCCACCCCCACCACATGATGCTGCCACCCCCACCACATGATGCTGCCACCCCCACCACATGATGCTGCCACCCCCACAACATGATGCTGCCACCCCCACCACATGATGCTGCCACCCCCCCCACATGATGCTGCCACCCCCACCACATGATGCTGCCACCCCCACAACATGATGCTGCCACCCCCACCACATGATGCTGCCACCCCCACCACATGATGCTGCCACCCCCACCACATGATGCTGCCACCCCCATCACATGATGCTGCCACCCCCATCACATGATGCTGCCACCCCCACCACAAGATGCTGCCACTGACCGTGGTTGGTTGGGATGGTCTTCTTCAGATTGCAAGCCTCCCCCTTTTTCCACCAAACATAACAATGGTCATTATGGCCAAACAGTTCTATTTTTGTTTCATCAGACCAGAGGATATTTCTCCAAAAAGTACGATATTTGTCCCCATGTGCAGTTGCAAACCCGTATTCTGTCTTTTTATGGCGGAAGCAGTGGCTTCTTCCTTTCAGGTGATGTCGATATAGGACTCTACTTTTGTACCTGTTTCCTCCAGCATCTTCACAAGATCCTTTGCTGTTGTTCTACATTTACATTTAAGTCATTTAGCAGATGCTCTTATCCTGGGATTGATATGCACTTTTTGCACCAAATTACGTTGATCAGAACGCATCTCCTTCCTGAGCGGTATGACGGCTGCGTGGTCCCATGGTGTTTATAGTTGCGTACTATTGTTTGTACAGATGAGTGTGGTTCCTTCAGGCGGTTGGAAATTGCTCCCAAGGATGAACCAGACGTGTGGAGGTCTACAATTTGTATTCTGAGGACTTGGCTGATTTCTTTTGATGTTCCCATGATGTCAAGCAAAGAGGCACTGAGTTTGAAGGTAGGCCTTGAAATACATCCACAGGTACACCTCCAATTGACTCAAATTAAGTTAATTAGCCGATCAGAAGCTTCTAAAGCCATGACATAATTTTCTGGAATATTCCAAGCTGTTTAAAGGCACAGTCAACTTAGTGTATGTAAACTTCTGACCCACTGGAATTGTGATACAGTGAATTATAAGTGAAATAATCTGTCTGTAAACAATTGTTGGAAAAATTACTTGTGTCATGCACAAAGTAGATGTCCTAACCGACTTGCCAAAACTATAGTTTGTTAACAAGAAATTTGTGGAGTTGCTGAAAAACAAGTTTTAATGACTCCAACCTAAGTGTATGTAAACTTCCGACTTCCAATCCCTGAGCTACAAATCTAGCGTTCTGAAATTGAACAAGGCAGTTAACCCACTGTTCACCGGTAGGCTGTCATTTTAAATAATAATTTGTTCTTTAACTGACTTGCCAAGTTAAAGAAAGGTTGCATTTAAATGTAGGGAATAGGGTGCCATTTGGGATGCACACCCTGGATGTGTTTCAGCTATATTATTATAAATTTCCACTTATCAATGACCCTTCATCCTTTTCTCAGAAGGGTCAAGGGTCAATTCTCTCCACTTTTAGCTCACTAGGCACTTTCAACCTTACTTACTCAAAATAGACAGCCAATAGTGAAGCATTATGAATCAGAGTTTATATGACAGAGAGGCAGAGAGGATAGGGGGTAGGGACTAGGGGGTAGAGACTAGGGGGTCGAGACTAGGGGGTAAGGGATAGGAGATGGGGTAGGGGTAACTGATTGGGGATAGGGGGTAGAGACTAGGGGGTAGGGATAGAGGGTAAGGGGTAGGGGTAGGGGATGGGGTAGGGGTAGAGAATAGGAGGTAAGGGATAGGAGATGGGGTAGGGGTAGGGAATAGGAGGTAGGGGGGATAGGGGATGGGGGATGGGGTAGGGGATAGTGGATAGGGGTAGGGAATAGGGGATAGTGGATAGGGTGGATAGGGGGAAGTGGGTAGGGGTAGGGGGTAGGGGTAAGGGGTAGGGGGAAAAGGTAGGGGATAGGGGATGGGATAGTGGATGGGGGATAGGGTATAGGGGGTAAGGGGTAGGGGTAGGAGGTAAGGGGTAGGGGATGGGGTAGGGGTATGGAATAGCAGGTAAGGTATAGGAGATGGGGTAGGGGTAGGGAATAGGAGGTAAGGGGTAGGGGATAGGGGATGGGGGATGGGGTAGGGGTAGAGAATAGGGGGTAGGGGTAGGGGGTAAGGGGTAGGGGATAGTGGATAGGGGTAGGGATAGGGGATGGGATAGTGGATAGGGGATAGGGTATAGGGGGTAAGGGGTAGGGGGTAGGGGTAAGGGGTAGGGGGAAAGGGTAGGTGATAGGGGATGGGATAGTGGATAGGGGGAAAGGGTAGGGTATAGGGGGTAAGGGGTAGGGGGTAGGGGGTAAGGGGTAGGGGATAGGGGTAGGGGGAAAGGGTAGGGGATGGGATAGGGGATAGGGGATAGTGGATAGGGGGGGGGATAGGGGTAGGGGGAAAGGGTAGGGGATGGGATAGGGGATAGGGATAGGGAAAGGGTAGGGGATAGGGGGTAGGGGGAAATGGTATGGGATGGGGGTAGGGGGAAAGGGTAGGGGATGGGATAGGGGATAGGGGATAGGGGATAGGGGGTAAGGGGTAGGGGATAGGGGAAAGGGTAGGGGATGGGGGATAGGGGATAGGGGTAGGGGATGGGATAGGGGATAGGGTATAGGGGTAAGGGGTTGGGGATAGTGGATAGGGGGTAGGGGATAGGGGTAAGGGGTTGGGGATAGTGGATAGGGGGAAGGGGTAGGGGATGGGATAGGGGATAGGGGATATGGGATAGGGGTAGGGGGTAGGGGTAGGGATAGGTATGGTGGGGATAGGGAATAGGGGATAGGGGAAAGGGTATAGGGGTAAGGGATAGGGGAAAGGGTAGGGGATAGGGGATGGGATAGTGGATAGGGAAGGGGTAGGGGATGGGATAGGGATAGGATAGGGGATAGTGGATAGGGGTAGGTGATAGGGGATAGGGTATGGGGTAGGGATAGGGGATAGGGGATAGGGGATAGGGGAAAGGGGATGGGGTAGAGATAGGGGATAGGGGAAAGGGGTAGGGATAGGGGATGGGGTAGGGATAGGGATAGGAGATAGGGGAAAGGGGTAGGGATAGGGATAGGAGATAGGGAAAGGGGTAGGGATAGGGGATGGGGTAGGGATAGGGGATAGGGGATAGGGGATAGGGGGTAAGGGTAAGGGGTAGGGGATAGTGGATAGGGGATAGGGGATAGGTGATGGGGTAGGGGTAGGGAATAGGGGATGGGATAGTGGGTAAGGGAAAGGGTAGGGTATAGGGGTAAGGGGTAGGGGGTAGGGGGTAAGGGGTAGGGATAGGGGTAGGGGAAAGGGTAGGGGATGGGATAGGGATAGGGGATAGTGGGGGGGTAGGGATAGGGGGTAGGGGAAAGGGTAGGGGATGGGATAGGGGATAGGGGAAAGGGTAGGGGATAGGGGTAGGGGAAATGGTACGGGATGGGGGTAGGGAAAGGGTAGGGGATGGGATAGGGATAGGGGATAGTGGATAGGGGTAGGGGGGTAGGGGATAGGGAAAGGGTAGGGGATGGGGGATAGGGGATAGGGGTAGGGGATGGGATAGGGGATATGGTATAGGGGTAAGGGGTTGGGGATAGTGGATAGGGGGTAGGGATAGGGGGTAAGGGGGGGATAGTGGATGGGATAGGGGATAGGGGATAGGGGATATGGGATAGGGGGGTAGGGATAGGGGGTGTAGGGATAGGGAATAGGGGATAGGGGAAAGGGTATAGGGGTAGGGATAGGGGAAAGGGTAGGGATAGGGGATGGATAGTGGATTGGGGAAGGGGTAGGGGGGGATAGGGGATAGGGATAGGGGATAGGGATAGTGGATAGGGGGTAGGTGATAGGGGATAGGGTATGGGGTAGGGATAGGGGATAGGGGATAGGGGAAAGGATGGGGTAGGATAGGGATAGGGAAAGGGGTAGGGATAGGGATGGGGTAGGGATAGGGGATAGGAGATAGGGGAAAGGGGTAGGGATAGGGGATAGGAGATAAGGGATAGGGGATGGGGTAGGGATAGGGGATAGGGGATAGGGGATAGGGGGTAAGGGGTAGGGGATAGTGGATAGGGGATAGGGGATAGGGGATGGGGTAGGGGTAGGGAATAGGGGATGGGATAGTGGGTAAGGGGTAAGGGGTAAGGGGTAAGGGGTAAGGGGATGCTGTAAAGCTATAGCTCCTACAGAGTGCAGTGCTATTCTTGTGTCTCAATAGTCTATGGATACATCCTCTCATTTTTTCCTTCGTTTCATGTCATATTGGACCTGGAGTTTTTCCTGATCACGTTAATTGGACATAACTCTGAATCTGGAAGGGACGGTCGATACGGCAGAATATACTTTCACCTCTTCCTTTCAGTCAGAAACGAGCTGAGCGACTTCAGACTTTCCACAGTCGGAACTTGACCCTCCCAAAAAGAAAGGGTTTACTCTCAAGGTTGAGAGGAGTTTGACAGGGGAACATTTTTTTGGCCTGAAATTTCCTACAACCCCAGAGGCTTAATTCAATGGCATTTAGCTTCTGCCAAGCGCTGTGTGAGAATATCATTGGAGAATCAAGGCTGTACAAATACAAATGGAATGTGCTGGATTTAAAAAAAGTATAATTTGGGCTCCTCGGTAAAGGAGGAACTGCCAGAAAGGTGTTGCAGAGTTCTTGTAACATTTTCGATGACTTTGTCTGATTTGTACTAATCTTTGGATTTAAAAAAAGTAGATTAAAAAAAAAAAGTAGAAATGTGAACATTTATAAATGTTGAAGAAACTCTCAGAAAATCCCAGATATCTCCTTGAATTTATCTATTAAACCTCAAGAAGGTATTATCTAAAAATCATGTAATTATAAGGGAAGCAGAGATAAATACTTTTCATGGACTGTACAGTGTTTCTAAAAGCCTACAGATGTAGAATCTTAATTTGACCACCTTGTTTGAACCTGTAGTGTGTTTGAAGTTTAAAAATGCTTCTGGAGTTGTATTTGTATTTACACAAGAAATAAGAAATAAGACAGGAAGCTTTATTCAGGGTCAGTGTTCAGTACCTCAGAGAGGAAGCTTTATTCAGGATCAGTGTTCAGTACCTCAGAGAGGAAGCTTTATTCAGGGTCAGTGATCAGTACCTCAGAGAGGAAGCTTTATTCAGGGTCAGTGTTCAGTACCTCAGAGAGGAAGCTTTATTCAGGGTCAGTGTTCAGTACCTCAGAGAGGAAGCTTTATTCAGGGTCAGTGTTCAGTACCTCAGAGAGGAAGCTTTATTCAGGGTCAGTGTTCAGTACCTCAGAGAGGAAGCTTTATTCAGGGTCAGTGTTCAGTACCTCAGAGAGGAAGCTTTATTCAGGGTCAGTGTTCAGTACCTCAGAGAGAAAGCTTTATTCAGGGTCAGTGTTCAGTACCTCAGAGAGGAAGCTTTATTCAGGGTCAGTGATCAGTACCTCAGAGAGGAAGCTTTATTCAGGGTCAGTGTTCAGTACCTCAGAGAGGAAGCTTTATTCAGGGTCAGTGTTCAGTACCTCAGAGTGGAAGCTTTATTCAGGGTCAGTGTTCAGTACCTCAGAGAGGAAGCTTTATTCAGGGTCAGTGTTCAGTACCTCAGAGTGGAAGCTTTATTCAGGGTCAGTGTTCAGTACCTCAGAGAGGAAGCTTTATTCAGGGTCAGTGTTCAGTACCTCAGAGTGGAAGCTTTATTCAGGGTCAGTGTTCAGTACCTCAGAGAGGAAGCTTTATTCAGGATCAGTGTTCAGTACCTCAGAGAGGAAGCTTTATTCAGGGTCAGTGTTCAGTACCTCAGAGAGGAAGCTTTATTCAGGGTCAGTGTTCAGTACCTCAGAGAGGAAGCTTTATTCAGGGTCAGTGTTCAGTACCTCAGAGAGGAAGCTTTATTCAGGGTCAGTGTTCAGTACCTCAGAGAGGAAGCTTTATTCAGGGTCAGTGTTCAGTACCTCAGAGAGGAAGCTTTATTCAGGGTCAGTGATCAGTACCTCTGAGAGGAAGCTTTATTCAGGGTCAGTGTTCAGTACCTCAGAGAGGAAGCTTTGTTCAGGGTCAGTGTTCAGTACCTCAGAGTGGAAGCTTTATTCAGGGTCAGTGTTCAGTACCTCAGAGAGGAAGCTTTATTCAGGGTCAGTGATCAGTACCTCAGAGTGGAAGCTTTATTCAGGGTCAGTGATCAGTACCTCTGAGAGGAAGCTTTATTCAGGGTCAGTGTTCAGTACCTCAGAGAGGAAGCTTTGTTCAGGGTCAGTGTTCAGTACCTCAGAGTGGAAGCTTTATTCAGGGTCAGTGTTCAGTACCTGCAGGGCAGCTGAACCCGGTGCACCTACTGGCAACAGTTGGCGCAGGGCAGCTGAACCGGTGCACCTACTGGCAACAGTTGGTGCAGGGCAGCTGAACCGGGTGCATCTACTGGCAACAGTTGGTGCACGGTGCACCTACTGGCAACAGTTGGCGCAGGGCAGTTGAACAGGGTGCACCTACTGGCAACAGTTGGCGCAGGGCAGCTGAACAGGGTGCACCTACTGGCAACAGTTGGTGCAGGGCAGCTGAACCGGGTGCACATACTGGCAACAGTTGGCGCAGGGCAGCTGAACCCGGTGCACCGACTGGCAACAGTCCTAGACAAAACATTTTTTATTTTTTTTTTTTTTTACAGAAATGTTTGGTGATCGACTGGTTGGTTACCAGACAGTGAAGTGAAGTTCAACCTGGTGCTTTTCTGTTTCTTCATGGCAGCTTAGAGGGAACATTGAACAAATAACATAAAATAACACAAATAAAACAGCGAAATAACAACAAACTCAACGACCCTCCTTTCTCTCCGTCGCTTTCTTATCGCCTCATTCCTTCTATACTTCCCTCTCTCTTTTTCTTTTTCTCTCTGCTTTTCTCTCTCTTCCCCTTTCTCTCCTCTCTCTCCCTCCCTACCTCATCCCTCTCTCTCTCTCTCTCTCTCTCCCTCCCTACCTCATCCTCTCTCTCCCTCCCTACCTCATCCTCTCTCTCTCTCTCCTCTCTCTCCCTCCCTACCTCATCCTCTCTCTTTCTCCCTCTCTCCCTCCCTGCCTCATCCTCTCTCTCCTCTCTCTCTCTCTCTCTCTGCTTTTCTCTCTCTCTTCCCTTTCTCTCCTCTCTCTCCCTCCCTACCTCATCCTCTCTATCTCTCTCTCTCCCTCTCTTTCCCTCCCTACCTCTTCCTCTCTCTTTCTCCCTCTCTCTCCCTCCCTGCCCATCCCTCTCTCTCCTCTCTCTCCTGCCCTACCTTATCTCTCTCTCTCCCTCTCTCTCTCCCTCCCTACCCCATCCTCCCTCTCTCTCCCTCCCTACCTCATCCTCTCTCTCTCTCTCCCCCTCTCTTTCCTTCCCTCCCTACCTCATCCTCTCTCTCATTCCCTCTCTATTTTCTCCCTCTCCCTCTATACCTCTCCGTGTAGTGTGTGTATTCAGAGGGGGAGGCCCAGAGGTTTAATGAGGACTAATGATGTTTCCTTTTCATTGGGAGGAAACACACACCCTGCTGCTGTCTAATGGCTGGCATCATTCCTCTGTTGTCTTCTTCTCTCATGTCTCTTTCTCTGTCCGACACTTCTCCCTGTGTCTTTATTTCTAGCTCGTTCATTATCTTATTTTTTCCAACAGTTTTGGTCTCTCTTGCAAATACTGACAGAAGTATAGTATATTTTCTCAGCAAATACAACAGTGGTACATTTCATGGTCTTGATATGCGTTTATATTGTAGATATGCTACATGAGAGCAATTTCTGATGCTTATATGAGTTTTGAGGACACGCTCAATAATTTGACAAATATTAAAATCATAATCATTTTTTCAGACACTAACTATAATTGAATAATCGCTAAAGCTAAAATCAATGTAACCGGTAGCCTAGCAACAAGAATAACATGCAACTGTCATTTGTATTAAAATTTGCCAGAAACGGTGTCAAATTCACAAACAAAGAAGAGAAACAAAGAAGTGAGAAACTGTTCAAAAATATCTCAACGAAGTTGATGATGTTTTATTAATAAATTATTTATTTATTATTATTTATATTATTTTATTTATCTTAGTAAAGGACAGTGAATGGAAGACATGAATGCAACGTGCAACAATTTCAACGGTTTTATCGAGTTACAGTTCGTATAAGGAAACCAGTCAAATAGTTAGGCCCTAATTAGGACTCTAACCCAGAAGCTTACAAGAAATCCTGCTATGCCCCGCGACGACCCACCAAACAAGCAAATCGTCAGCCTCCCGGGTGGCACAGTGGTCTAAGGCACTGCATCGCTGTGCTACCAGAGATTCTGGGTTGTTTCATCGTGCACTCACTACTCCGGGCCGGGCGCAGTACACGCTGACCAGGTCGCTAGGTGTACGGTGTTTTCCTCCGTGTGGTCCTGGAATTTGCTGACCAACTGGCAGGTTGTCTTCCCTGACATTTTCAACATGTCCCTGATTGAGTCTGTAATACCAACATGGTTCAAGCAGAACATCTTAGTCCCTGTGCCAAGAACACAAAGGAAACCTGCCTAAATGATTACAGAAATGACTACAGACCCGTAGCACTCACGTCTGTAGCCATGAAGTGCTTTGAAAGGTTGGTAATTACTCACATCAACACCATTATCCCAGAAACCCTAGACCCACTCCAATTTGCACACCGCTCAAACAGATCCACAGATGATGCAATCTCTAATGCACTCCACACTGCCAATTCCCACCTGGACAAAAGGGACACCTATATGAGAATACTGTTCATTGATTACAGCTCAGCGTTCAACACCAGAGTAGCATCAAAGCTCATCACCAAGCTAAGGATCCTGGGACTAAACACCTCCCACAACAACTGGATCCTGGACTTCCTGACGGGCCGCCCCCCAGGTGGTGAGGGTAGGTAGCAACACATCTGCCACGCTGATCCTCAACACCGGAGCTCCCCAGTGGTGCGTGCTTAGTCCCCTCCTGTACTCCCTGTTCAACTATGACTGCATGGCCAGGCACGACTCCAACACCATTATTAAGTTTGCAGACAACACAACAGTGTTAGGCCTGATCACCAACAATGACAAGACAGCCTATAGAGAGGAGGTCGGAGACCTGACCGGGTGGTGCCAGAATAACAGCCTATCCCTGTCAGGACCCGGGTCTCCGGAGTGAGAAACAGTCACTAAACCAACTGAGCCACGAATAGTCAGCAGAACCCAGAAGATGAGGCAGACACAGCAGTACTTGAGACGGTGTATTTAATGAAGTAAAAAGTGAAGTTCTTCAGGAAAACATGTAACTCCACAACCTCAAAAGGAATTCCACAAGAACAAAGGCAATCCTCCAAGACAAAAAGGCAAATCCACAAGGTGGAAGGCACAGCACACAAAAGCCTCAAAAGATACTCAAAAACAAACAAGAACAAAAAACAGAACTCCACAAGCGAGTCCACCGGGATCAACAAGCGCTCACAGAGTACTAGGGCTGGGTGCTAACATACAAACACAGAGCACAGAACTGAGGAAAACAAAGGGTTTAAATACAATCAGGGGAAACGAGGCACAGGTGCAAATAATAATGGGGATCAAGGGAAAACAAAAGGTCAAAAGGCACAATGGGGGCATCTAGTGACCAAAAACCGGAACAACCCTGGCCAAATCCTGACAATCCCTCAACGTAACCAAGACTAAGAAGATGATTGTGGCACTACAGGAAAAGGAGGACCGAGCACGCCCCCATTCTCATCAATTGGGCTGTAGTGGAGCAGTTTGAGAGCTTCAAGTTCCTTGGTGTCCATATCAACAACAAACTAGAATGGTCCAAACACCCCAAGATAGTCTTGAAGAGGGCATGACAAAGTCTATGTCCTCTCGGGAAACTAAAAACATTTGGCATGGGTCCTGAGATCCTCAAAAGGTTCGACAGCAGCAACATCGAGAGCATCGGTTGCATTACTGCCTGGTACGGAAATTGCTCTGCCTCTAACCGCAAGGCACTATGGAGGGTGGTGCGTATGGCCCAGTACAACCCCGGGGCCAAGCTTCCTTCCACCCAGGACCTCTATACCAGGCGGTGTAAGAGGAAATCCCTAAAAGTTGTCAAAGGTCCCAGCCACCGCAGTCATAGACTGTTCCCTCTACCACTGCATGGCAAGTGGTACCGGAGTGCCAAGTTTAAGACAAAAAAAGGCTTCTCAACAGTTTTTACCCCCAAGCTATAAGGACTCAGACTCCTGAGACTCATAAGACTCCTGAACAGGTAATCAAATGGCTACCCGGACTATTTACATTGTTTATCATATATGCATAGTCACTTTAACTATACATTCATGTACATACTACCTCAATTGGGCCGAACAACCAGTGCTCCCGCACAGTGGCTAACCGGGCTGTCTGCATTGTGGCTAAACGGGCTGTCTGCATTGTGGGCCTAACCGGGCTGTCTGCATTGTGGCTAACCGGGCTGTCTGCATTCTGGCTAACCGGGCTGTCTGCATTGTGGCTAACCGGGCTGTCTGCATTCTGGCTAAACGGGCTGTCTGCATTCTGGCTAAACGGGCTGTCTGCATTGTGGGCCTAACCGGGCTGTCTGCATTGTGGGTAAACGGGCTGTCTGCATTGTGGCTAACCGGGCTGTCTGCATTGTGGCTAACCGGGCTGTCTGCATTGTGGCTAACCGGGCTGTCTGCATTGTGGCTAACCGGGCTGTCTGCATTGTGTCTAACCGGGCTGTCTGCATTGTGGCTAACCGGGCTGTCTGCATTGTGGATAACCAGGCTGTCTGCATTGTGTCTAACCGGGCTGTCTGCATTCTGGCTAAACGGGCTGTCTGCATTGTGTCTAACCGGGCTGTCTGCATTCTGTCTAACCGGCTGTCTGCATTGTGGCTAACCGGGCTGTCTGCATTGTGGCTAACCGGGCTGTCTGCATTGTGGCTAACCGGGCTGTCTGCATTGTGGCTAACCGGGCTGTCTGCATTGTGGCTAACCGGGCTGTCTGCATTGTGGCTAACCGGGCTGTCTGCATTGTGGCTAACCGGGCTGTCTGCATTGTGTCTAACCGGGCTGTCTGCATTGTGTCTAACCGGGCTGTCTGCATTGTGGCTAACCGGGCTGTCTGCATTGTGGCTAACCGGGCTGTCTGCATTGTGGCTAACCGGGCTGTCTGCATTGTGGCTAACCGGGCTGTCTGCATTGTGGCTAACCGGGCTGTCTGCATTGTGGCTAACCGGGCTGTCTGCATTGTGGCTAACCGGGCTGTCTGCATTGTGTCTAACCGGGCTGTCTGCATTGTGGCTAACCGGGCTGTCTGCATTCTGTCTTACCGGGCTGTCTGCATTGTGGCTAAACGGGCTGTCTGCATTGTGGCTAACCGGGCTGTCTGCATTGTGGCTAACCGGGCTGTCTGCATTGTGGCTAACCGGGCTGTCTGCATTGTGGCTAACCGGGCTGTCTGCATTGTGGCTAACCGGGCTGTCTGCATTGTGGCTAACCGGGCTGTCTGCATTGTGGCTAACCGGGCTGTCTGCATTGTGGCTAACCGGGCTGTCTGCATTGTGGATAACCGGGCTGTCTGCATTCTGTCTTACCGGGCTGTCTGCATTGTGGCTAAACGGGCTGTCTGCATTGTGGCTAACCGGCTGTCTGCATTGTGGCTAACCGGGCTGTCTGCATTGTGGCTAACTGGGCTGTCTGCATTGTGGCTAACCGGGCTGTCTGCATTGTGGCTAACCGGGCTGTCTGCATTGTGGCTAACCGGGCTGTCTGCATTGTGGCTAACCGGGCTGTCTGCATTGTGGCTAACCGGGCTGTCTGCATTGTGGCTAACCGGGCTGTCTGCATTGTGGCTAACCGGGCTGTCTGCATTGTGGCTAACCGGGCTGTCTGCATTGTGGCTAACCGGGCTGTCTGCATTGTGGCTAATCGGGCTGTCTGCATTGTGGCTAATCGGGCTGTCTGCATTGCATCTTCTGGGTTCACAAGGTGCACCTATGTAATGATCATGCCGTTTAATCAGAGAGATTTTAGAAAGAGAGGGTCCAGATTGTCTAGCCCGGCTGATTTGTAGGGATCCAGATTTTGCATCTCTTTCAGAACATCAGCTATCTGGATTTGGGTGAAGGAGAAGTGGGGGCTGGGGGGCTCTGGCAAGTTGCTGCAGGGGGTGCTGAGATGTTGACAGGGGTTGGGGTAGCCAGGTGGAAAGCATGGCCAACGTAGAAAAATGCTGATTGAAATGATCAAATATCGTAGATTTATCATTGGTGACAGTGTTTCCTATCCTCAGTGTAGTGAGCAGCTGGGAGGAGGTGCTCTTATTCTCCATGGAATTAGTGCTACAGGAAGCAAATTTCTATTTGAAAAAGCTAGCCTTTGCTTTCCTAATTGAGTATATTGGTTCCTGACTTCCCTGAAAAGTTGCATATCGGGGGTGTAATTTGATGCTATTGCAGAATGCCACAGGATGTTTTCATGCTGGTCAAGGGCAGTCAGGTCTGGAGTGAACCAAGGACTATATCTGTTCCTGGTTCTACATTTTTTGAATGAGGCATGCTTATTTAAGATGGTGAGGAAAGCACTTTTAAAGAACAACCAGACATCCTCTACTGACGGGATGAGGTCAATATCCTTCCAGGATACCCCGGCCAGGTCGATTAGAAAGGCCTGCTCGCTGAAGGGATTTAGGGAGCGTTTGACAGTGATGAGTGGAGGTCGTTTGACTGCAGACCCATTACAGACACAGGCAATGAGGCAATGATGGTTGAGATCCTGGTTTAAGACAGCGGAGGTGTATTTAGAGGTCGTGTTGGTTCGGTTAATATCTAAGAGGGTGCCCGTGGTTACGGATCTAGGGTTGTACCTGGTGGGCACCTTGATAAATTGTGACACTGCTGTGTAGAGCTGAAGGGATTTTCTCTAGTAGTAGTTCCATGACCAACTTAAACTAAACATCCTGGTGTAAAAGAGGCAGGTGCTGATCGATCTGATTCATTATTGAACATCAACAGCGGCTCCCTGCCTCGGTTCAGTAGTGAGAGTGTTGTGTTGCTAGTGAAGATGGCTCAGTGACATCAGTGCCACTAATTTAGCACGTGATTAAATGACCAGGACATTAGACGTTGACACCGTTTGACGAAGATTCTTCTGAGACAGCGAGAGGATTCAGCCAAGGAATCCTGCCAGGCCTCAAAGGTTGAAGATGTTGCAGAGTTTGGGAATCTTGAAGATATTTTGTCAAAATATGTTAATTAGATTGCGTTCCACTTCTCTGTTAATATTTATCAGATTCCCTTCTTCTCTCTCTGAGGAAGGTCTTTCTCTCTCTCTGAGGAAGGTCATTCTCTCTCTGTGAGGAAGGTCTTTCTCTCTCTGTGAGGAAGGTCATTCTCTCTCTGTGAGGAAGGTCTTTCTCTCTCTCTGAGGAAGGTCTTTCTCTCTCTGAGGAAGGTCATTCTCTCTCTGTGAGGAAGGTCTTTCTCTCTCTCTGAGGAAGGTCATTCTCTCTCTGTGAGGAAGGTCTTTCTCTCTCTCTCTGAGGAAGGTCATTCTCTCTCTGTGAGGAAGGTAATTCTCTCTCTGTGAGGAACGTCTTTCTCTCTCTCTGAGGAAGGTCTTTCTCTCTCTGTGAGGAAGGTCTTTCTCTCTGTGAGAAGGTCTTTTCTCTGAGGATGGTCATTCTCTCTCTGTGAGGTCTTTTCTCTCTGTGAAGAAGGTCTTTCTCTCTGTGAGGAAGGTCTTTCTCTCTCTGTGAGGAAGGTCTTTCTCTCTCTGTGAGGAAGGTCTTTCTCTCTCTGTGAGGAAGGTCTTTCTCTCTGAGGATGGTCATTCTCTCTCTGTGAGGAAGGTCTTTCTCTCTCTGTGAGGAAGGTCTTTCTCTCTCTGTGAGGAAGGTCTTTCTCTCTCTGTGAGGAAGGTCTTTCTCTCTCTGTGAGGAAGGTCTTTCTCTCTCTGTGAAGGTCTTTCTCTCTCTGTGAGGAAGGTCTTTCTCTCTCTGTGAGGAAGGTCTTTCTCTCTCTGTGAAGGTCTTTCTCTCTCTGTGAGGAAGGTCTTTCTCTGTAAGGACGGTTGTTGGGAGTGTATCCAGCGCTCTGGTAAGATTGGTGATTATGAGACTTGCTAGAACATTCTGATCAGCGCTGAGCCGGTTCTGTTAATGCTGCTGACACACCATCAGCCCTGTCTGACGGTCATTGATGATTTCAATTTCCCTGCGACGGTTCTTTACGCCTTGCAGAGTGCTGGAATGGATTTCTCGCCTGTTGCGTTGTTGTTGTTTTGGCCCGGGATCGATTCGGTAAGCTGGAAATAATTATCCAGCGTTTCGCTCCCTGTCATTTCCCCGGAGACCAGACACCTAAGCACTGCGCTCATTCCTCTCTCCTCTACTCTCCTCTCTCCTCAACATTCCTCTACACTTCTCTCCTCTCATTCCCTACACTCCCCTACTCTACTCTACTCTACTCTACATTCCACTACATTCCTCTACTCTCCATTCCACTACATTCCCCTACTCTCCTCTCCTCTCTTTTACTCTACTCTACATTCCACTACATTCCTCTACTCTCCATTCCACTACATTCCCCTACTCTACTCTACTCCACATTCCACTACATTCCCCTACTCTCCTCTCCTCTCTTTTACTCTACTCCACATTCCACTACATTCCCCTACTCTCCTCTCCTCTCTTTTACTCTACTCTACATTCCACTACATTCCTCTACTCTCCTCTCCTCTCGACTCTCCTCTTTTTTACTCTACTCTACTTAACCTCCTCTCCTCTCCACCTCTCAATCCTCTCCAGTTCTCTTCTTTCCTCTCCACTTCTCTTCTTTCCTCTCCTCTACACTCCTCTTCTCCTCTCCACCTCTCCACCTCTCCTCTACACTCCTCTCGTCTCCTCTCCACCTCTCCACCTCTCCTCTACACTCCTCTCGTTTCCTCTCCACCTCTCCACCTCTCCTCTCCACTCCTCTCCACCTCTCCACCTCTCCACCTCTCCTCTACACTCCTTTCATCTCCTCGCCACCTCTCATATTCTCTTCTCCAGGCACCTTCACTCCCCTCCACTGTCCTCCTCTCGTCTCCTCTCCACCTCTCCTCTACACTCCTTTCATCTCCTCTCCACCTCTCATATTCTCTTCTCCAGGCACCTTCACTCCCCTCCACTGTCCTCTCCTCCGTCTATATTTCTCTCTTTAGCTATATCTATTTTCTATGTTTATCTATCCTCCCTCTTTCTCTCTGTCTATATCCTGTACCTCTCTCTTAGTCTCCGTCTTTCTCATACCCTTCTCCCATCCCTCTCCACAGGGCCTCGTGAAACGGTTGTTCCCCGTTGCTACGTCTAGTCTAATGAGCTGTTGTGTCCGTAGAGCGATGGAGGGAGATGTCCAGAACCCTGGAACACCAGAACACTGGAACACCAGAACACTGGAACACCAGAACAATGGAACACCAGAACACTGGAACACCAGAACACTGGAACACCAGAACAATGGAACACCAGAACACTGGAACACCAGAACACAGCGAGGGTCTGCTAGTTCAGCTATAGGGTCTAACTGTATCTAGTGTGTAGTCTCAGCTATAGGGTCTAACTGTATCTAGTGTGTAGTCTCAGCTATAGGGTCTAGCTGTATCTAGTGTGTAGTCTCAGCTATAGGATCTAACTGTATCTAGTGTGTAGTCTCAGCTATAGGGTCTAGCTGTATCTAGTGTGTAGTCTCAGCTATAGGGTCTAGCTGTATCTAGTGTGTAGTCTCAGCTATAGGGTCTAACTGTATCTAGTGTGTAGTCTCAGCTATAGGGTCTAACTGTATCTAGTGTGTAGTCTCAGCTATAGGGTCTAACTGTATCTAGTGTGTAGTCTCAGCTATAGGGTCTAACTGTATCTAGTGTGTAGTCTCAGCTATAGGGTCTAACTGTATCTAGTGTGTAGTCTCAGCTATAGGGTCTAACTGTATCTAGTGTGTAGTCTCAGCTATAGGGTCTAGCTGTATCTAGTGTGTAGTCTCAGCTATAGAGTCTAGCTGTATCTAGTGTGTAGTCTCAGCTATAGGGTCTAGCTGTATCTAGTCTGTAGTCTCAGCTATAGGGTCTAGCTGTATCTAGTGTGTAGTCTCAGCTATAGGGTCTAACTGTATCTTGTCTGTAGTCTCAGCTATAGGGTCTAGCTGTATCTAGTCTGTAGTCTCAGCTATAGGGTCTAGCTGTATCCAGTGTGTAGTCTCAGCTATAGGGTCTAGCTGTATCTAGTGTGTAGTCTCAGCTATAGGGTCTAACTGTATCTAGTGTTAGTGTGTAGTCTCAGCTATAGAGTCTAGCTGTATCTACTGTGTAGTCTCAGCTATAGGGTCTAACTGTATCTAGTGTGTAGTCTCAGCTATAGGGTCTAGCTGTATCTAGTGTGTAGTCTCAGCTATAGAGTCTAACTGTATCTAGTGTGTAGTCTCAGCTATAGGGTCTAACTGTATCTAGTGTGTAGTCTCAGCTATAGGGTCTAGCTGTATCTAGTGTGTAGTCTCAGCTATAGAGTCTAGCTGTATCTAGTGTGTAGTCTCAGCTATAGGGTCTAACTGTATCTAGTGTGTAGTCTCAGCTATAGGGTCTAACTGTATCTAGTGTGTAGTCTCAGCTATAGGGTCTAACTGTATCTAGTGTGTAGTCTCAGCTATAGGGTCTAGCTGTATCTAGTGTGTAGTCTCAGCTATAGGGTCTAGCTGTATCTAGTGTGTAGTCTCAGCTATAGGGTCTAGCTGTATCTAGTGTGTAGTCTCAGCTATAGAGTCTAACTGTATCTAGTGTGTAGTCTCAGCTATAGGGTCTAACTGTATCTAGTGTGTAGTCTCAGCTATAGGGTCTAGCTGTATCTAGTGTGTAGTCTCAGCTATAGAGTCTAGCTGTATCTAGTCTGTAGTCTCAGCTATAGGGTCTAACTGTATCTAGTGTGTAGTCTCAGCTATAGGGTCTAACTGTATCTAGTCTGTAGTCTCAGCTATAGGGTCTAACTGTATCTAGTGTGTAGTCTCAGCTATAGGGTCTAGCTGTATCTAGTGTGTAGTCTCAGCTATAGGGTCTAACTGTATCTAGTGTGTAGTCTCAGCTATAGAGTCTAACTGTATCTAGTATGTAGTCTCAGCTATAGAGTCTAACTGTATCTAGTGTGTAGTCTCAGCTATAGGGTCTAGCTGTATCTACTGTGTAGTCTCAGCTATAGGGTCTAGCTGTATCTACTGTGTAGTCTCAGCTATAGAGTCTAGCTGTATCTCCAAATACACACTAATCACCAAATGCTTTTGGGAACTTGGGCAGAAAATATTAACTTCCATCCCCTTAGTTGAGTATAGTAGTAGTATACTATAGTACTATATTAGCCTTTACTATAGTAGTATACTAGTATGATTTACTATAGCTCTATACTGTAGTATTTACTATAGTCGGATTTACGATAGTTCTATAATAGTAGTATTTACTACAGTAGTATCATAGTAGTATTTACTACAGTAGTATCATAGTAGTATTTACTACAGTAGTATTATAGTAGTATTTACTACAGTAGTATCAGTAGTATTTATCAGTAGTATTGTAGTATTTACTACAGTAGTATCATAGTAGTATTTACTACAGTAGTATCATAGTAGTATTTACTACAGTAGTATTATAGTAGTATTTACTACAGTAGTATTATAATATTATAGTAGGATTTACTACAGTAGTATCATAGTAAGATTTTCTCCTATTTCATATTTGCCATATCTAACTTTCATTGTTGGAAAATGAATTCAAAGATAAAATCGGTCCACATGGAAAACTAAAGGAAACTGTAAATAACTTAGTAACAGGAAATACAGTTGATGTCGGAAGTTTAAATACACTCAGGTTGGAGTAATTAAAACTCTTTTTTTTACAACCACAAATTTCTTGTGAACATACTATAGTTTTGGCAAGTCGGTTTGGACATCTGATTGGTGCACGACACAAGTCATTTTTCCAACAATTGTTTACAGAGAGTATTTCACTTATAATTCAGCCAAGACTTTAGAAAATAATTGTAGACCTCCACAAATCTGGTTCACCCTTTGGAGTAATTTCCAAACACCTGATATAATGACCATTGTTATGTTTGGAGGAAAAAGGGTGAAGCTTGCAAGCCGAAGAACACCATCCCAACCGTGAAGCACGGGGGTGGCAGCATCAAGTTGTGGGGGTGCTTTGCTGCAGGAGGGACTGGTGCACTTCACAAAATAGATGGCATCATGAGGGAGGAAAACTGTGTGGATATATTGAAGAAACATCTCAAGACATCAGTCAGGAAGTTAATGTTTGGTCACAAATTGGTCTTCCAAATGGACAATGACCCCAAGACACACCAATCGGATCTCTGAGCAACAACCATCACAGGACACACCAATCAGCTCTCTCTCTGAGCAACAACCATCACAGGACACACCAATCAGCTCTCTCTCTGAGCAACAACCATCACAGGACACACCAATCAGATCTCTCTCTGAGCAACAACCAACACAGGACACACCAATCAGCTCTCTCTCTCTGAGCAACAACCATCACAGGACACACCAATCAGCTCTCTCTCTGAGCAACAACCATCACAGGACACACCAATCAGCTCTCTCTCTGAGCAACAACCATCATAGGACACACCAATCAGATCTCTCTCTGAGCAACAACCAACACAGGACACCAATCAGATCTCTCTGAGCAACAACCAACACAGGACACACCAATCAGATATCTCTCTGAGCAACAACCAACACAGGACACACCAATCAGATCTCTCTCTGAGCAACAACCATCACAGGACACACCAATCAGATCTCTCTCTGAGCAACAACCATCACAGGACACACCAATCAGATCTCTCTCTGAGCAACAACCATCACAGGACACACCAATCAGATCTCTCTGAGCAACAACCAACACAGGACACACCAATCAGATCTCTCTCTGAGCAACAACCAACACAGGACACACCAATCAGATCTCTCTGAGCAACAACCATCACAGGACACACCAATCAGATCTCTCTCTGAGCAACAACCATCACAGGACACACCAATCAGATCTCTCTGAGCAACAACCAACACAGGACACACCAATCAGATATCTCTCTGAGCAACAACCATCACAGGACACACCAATCAGATCTCTCTCTGCAACAACCAACACAGGACACACCAATCAGATCTCTCTCTGAGCAACAACCATCACAGGACACACCAATCAGCTCTCTATCTGAGCAACAACCATCACAGGACACACCAATCAGATCTCTCTCTGAGCAACAACCATCACAGGACACACCAATCAGATCTCTCTGAGCAACAACCAACACAGGACACACCAATCAGATCTCTCTCTGAGCAAAGGAACACAGGACACACCAATCAGATCTCTCTGAGCAAAGGAACACTGGCTTTTATACAGCTGGAGAAGGAGTCTGCAATTAAAGACAGCTGTATCCCTTAACGAGAGGGCGTGATCAGACCTCCAATCTGCAATGGGGGACCAATCAGTGCTTGGGGGAATCCAAGAAGCCATTTCCTGAAATAAATACACACACAAACCCACAACAACACAGAAACTGGAGAACGTAACACTACCAGCTGAGGATTTGTGAGGCGTCTGTTTCTCAAACTAGACACTCTAATGTACACGTCCTCTTGCTCAGTTGTGCACCGGGGCCTCTCACTCATCTTTCTATTCTGGTTAGAGACAGTTTGCGCTGTTCCGTGAAGGGAGTAGCACACAGCGCTGTACGAGATCTTCAGTTTCTTGGTAATTTCTCGCATGGAATAGCCTTCATTTCTGTGAACAAGAATAGACTGACGAGTTTTAGAAGAAAATTATTTGTTTCTGGCCATTGTGAGCCTGTAATCGAACCCACAAATGCTGATGCTCCAGATACTCAACTAGTCTTAAAGAAGGCCAGTTTTATTGCTTCAGGATAACAGTTTTCAGCTGTGCTAACATAATTGCAAAAGGGTTGTCTAATAATCAATTAGCCATTTAAAATGATAAATTTGGATTATCTAACACAACGTGCCACTGGAACACAGGAGTGATGGTTGCTGATAATGGGCCTCTGTAGATATTCCTTAAGAAAATCAGCCGTTTCCAGCTACAACATGACCAATGTTTACAATGTATTTCTGATGAATTTGATGTTATTTTAATGGACCAAAAAAAAAAGCTTTTCTTTCAAAAACAAGGACATTTCTAATTGACCCCAAACTTTTTAACGGTTGTGCGTGTGTGTGTGTATATTTTGAGAGAGAGAGGGAAAATTATGTAAATGCCATTTCCTTGGGGGCGCAGACTCAAGGGGGTTAAGGAAGCAAGACATGAGACTCAAACTTTTTGAAAAAGTGAAGTATTTCTTCAAAAGAAAACCCTGATTGATGACTGGTCCTATTTCTATATCTATTTGTTGTGAAACAAAGAAAAAGAAACGCCGTCTGACAATGTGAGAAAATATGGAACTATATCTGTCTGTCATCTCTATCTCAACGTTTCTCTTTATTTCTATTGCTTTTCTCTCTCTCTCTCACTCTCTCTCTGTCTCTCTCTCTCTCTCTCTCTCGTTGTCACTCTCTCTCTTTCTCTCGCTCTCTCTCTCTCTCTCTCTCTCTATCTGTCTCTCTGTCTCTCTCTCTCTCTCTGTCTCTCTGTCTCTCTCTCTCTCTCTGTCTCTCTCTCTCTCTCTCTCTCTCTCTCTTTCTCTCTCTGTCTCTCTCTTTCTCTCTCTCTGTCTCTGTCTCTCTCTGTCTCTCTCTGTCTCTTTCTCGTTTTCACTCTCTCTCTCTCTCTCTCTCTCTATCTTTCTCTCTCTGTCTCTCTCTCTCTCTGTCTCTCTCTCTCTCTCTCTCTCTCTCTCTCTCTCTCTCTCTCTCTCTCTCGTTGTCTCTCTCTGTCTCTTTCTCGTTGTCACTCTCTCTCTTTCTCTCGCTTTCTCTCTCTCTCTCTCTCTCTCTCTCTCTCTCTCTCTCTCTCTCTCTCGTTGTCTCTCTCTGTCTCTTTCTCTCGCTTTTCTCTCTTTGTCTCTCTCTCTCTCTGTTTCTCTCTGTCTCTGTCTGTCTGTCTGTCTCTCTCACTCTTATTGAGTGGGCAGCTTGATGAAATATTTACATCTCCCAGAAACTTTGTTTTTCTCCCCCAATTTCGATCTTGTCTCATCGGTGAAAATCCCCAAAGGAGTCCTTCGAAACATGACCCACAAACCCGTGATCAAACTCGGCTCACAGGGCCAGATATGATGGGTCCATTTATTAGTGTTTAGCAGAGAGTCATTCAGCTCTTTAAAATCCAGTTTCAACTGTTCAGAGCTGCCCTTCATAATGTCATTGAAACCCACGTTAGAATCGATTTCCGTGTCCCGATGTAGTCCATCCGGGAGCAGCTTAGTAATGTCATTTACACAAAGCTCCTGGATAGGACATTGTTTTTACACCAGGTCCCATTTCTTACCATGGAGCCAAAACCTGGCGAGAAGGACGAGGAAATCCTCCCACTCCCACGATTCACAGGATTCAGAAAACACTTTCTGGATGGACGTGAGGCAGGACAACTTGAGCCCGTTGGTCCCGACGCCTGGTGCCACCAAACAGATGGAGACGCTCGATCCAGGAGCAGAGACGGAAGGTTCCCGACGTCGACTTCAAAATCATAGGAGTTGTAGGCACTGCGGCCACAGACACATTGACGAAGGTGCCGGAAGATCAGGCTCCAGAACGGCTAAATTATTCGGTGTTTGTATCCGTTCCGGCCTCTCGTTGGGAGGCTGCTATGCGTCTTCGGGCTTCCACGGTTACACGCGACCATCGTTGATTGTCTCCTCTTGCTCCACTATCAGATGGGGGAGGAGCCCCTCTCGATCCAGATGGGGGAGGAGCCCCTCTCGATCCAGATGGGGGAGGAGCCCCTCTCGATCCAGAGGGGGAGGAGTCTCCCATGGCGAACAAACTCCGGACAACACCGATTGGAAAACGACAAAAAGACAAGACGGAAATGCATCCAACGCCACCGGAGTGGAAAAGGTTAACATTCCACTCTGCGTTTTACACAATTTTCTTACGTAGGCTGGATACCTGTGTGATCAAGGAAGCCACCCCAAGCCTATAATCCACCTTATCCTCGGAAAGAAAACAATTGCCGCATTCGAAACTTTGAGTGATCCAGTTTATCCCGAAATAAAGTGCGCTGGAACCATCCATTTACCTCCCTAGACAAAAAGGGCTCCACTGGAAACTCATCTGAGACTAATTTTGTTAGCAGCTTTAGCTAACGTTAGAAGAGGAGGAGGAGAAGAGGAAGATGATGAGGAGGAGGACGAGGAGGGGGAGGAGGAGGAGACGAGGATGATGATGAGGAGGAGGGGGAGGAGGGGGAGGAGGAGGAGGAGAAGAGGATGATGATTATGAGGATTATGTTGGGGAGGAGGCACCCTATTCTCTACATAGTGATCTACTTTTTAACCAAGGTGCCATTTGGGACTCTTACATTTGAACAACTTCCTTTGATAAATATATCTGTGTGGTTTACACTCATTTATATTCAACACAACCTCATTACAGGCAGTTTGTACACTGTACTCACACGCTCACAGGGAGAGGTAGAGAGAGGTAGAGAGGTAGAGAGGTAGAGAGAGAGAGAGAGAGAGAGAGAGAGACAATGAGAGAGAGAGACACAGAGAGAGAGAGACACAGAGAGAGAGAGACACAGAGAGAGAGAGAGAGAGAGAGAGAGAGAGAGAGAGAGAGAGAGAGAGAGAACGTCCATCCTGGGGATAAAAGAGAGGGATGAAATACAAAAGATAATGTCCTCTCCTCTTTTCTCTCTTTCACCCCATCATCCTTCATGATTTACTCAGTTTTTTTCACGTCTCCATTTTATCTGTTATTTTTTAACCCATCACAACCTCTTACATCCCATGATCCAACACTTCCTTTGACTACCCCACTCCCCTCCCCTCCCCTCTCCCCTCCACTCTTCTCTGCCCCTCCTGTCTTATCCTCCCCTCCAGTCTTCTCCTCTCCTCTCCCCTCCCCTTCCATCCCATCCCTCTTCTCTTCACTTCTCCTCTCCCTTTCTCTCCCCTCTTTACTCCCCTCTTCTCCTCTCCTTCACTCTTCTCCTCTCCTTTCTCCTCTCCCCACCTTTCCTCTCCCATCTCTCTTCCTCTCTATTCTTATTTTACTTTATCTTCTTCACTCTCCTCTCCTCTCCTCTATCCTATTCTCTCACTTCCCTCTTCTCTCATCTCTAAGCTCTCCTTCTCTCCCTCTTCTCCTCTCCTTCCCTCTTCTCCTTTCCTCTCCCATCTCTCCTCCTCTCTATTCTTAAGTTCCTTTATCTTCTCCTGCACCCTCTCCTCTCATTTCTCCCCCACATCACACCCTCCCTCTCCCCCTCCCCTCTCCTGTCTCCCCCCCCCCTCCTGTCTCTCTCCCTCTCCTCCTCTCCATCCTGAGCTCCCTGTGCCCCTCGCTGGGTGATGAAGGGGCCAATCAGGCAGAAAGGACCGTGTCGGGGAAACAAAGTGCTTTGCGGGGCTCACCTCATCTTCCTGTTCACAGGTCCTCCATGCAGCATCGCAGCCAACCAGGCAGTACAATAGGGTAATCAGGTAAAAATATAGGGGGGGGGTGTTTGTGCGTGCGTGGCTGGTTTTCAGATGAAGTCCACACTTTCAGCTCAAATTTTCACTATGAATTACAAAAGGATCCTTTAGAGAGCGAAAACTCAGAGTATTACAACACATTCACATTGACTGTAAGTACCTTTCCATAGTGTGTACTGTATCTGTTCATTTAAGTACCTTTCCATAGTGTGTACTGTATCTGTTCATTTAAGTACCTTTCCATAGTGTGTACTGTATCTGTTCATTTAAGTACCTTTCCATAGTGTGTACTGATTCCGTTCATTTAAGTACCTTTCCATATTATGTACTGTTGTCATGCATAGGTGTAATAGGTGGCAGGGAAGTCAGGCGCAGGAGAGTAAAATGGAGTGTAAAATGGAGTGTAAAATGGAGAGTAAAATGGAGAGTAAAATGGAGAGTAAAATAAAGAGTAAAATGAAGAGTAAAATGGAGAGTAAAATGGAGAGTAAAATGGAGAGTAAAATGGAGAGTAAAATGAAGAGTAAAATGGAGTGTAAAATGGAGTGTAAAATGGAGAGTAAAAGTAAAATGGAGAGTAAAATGGAGAGTAAAATGGAGAGTAAAATGGAGTGTAAAATGGAGAGTAAAATGGAGAGTAAAATGGAGTCTTTTAATAAAGTCCACGGAGCTCCATAACACTAAACGTACATAAACAAACAAACATGGGTACGAGGACCCGACGCTCACCTAATACAACAAACACACTACTCTGACAAATAAAACAATCTCTGACAAAGACATGAGGGGAAACAGAGGGTTAAATACACAACAGGTAATGAATGGGATAGAAAACAGGTGTGTGGGAAGACAAGACAAAACCAATGGAAAATGAAAAAAGGATCAATGATGGCTAGAAGACCGGTGACGTCGAACGCCGAGCACCGCCCGAACAAGGAGAGGCAACGACTTCGGCAGAAGTCGTGACAGTACCCCCCCCCCCTGACGCGCGGCTCCAGCTGCACGTCGACACCGGCCTCGGCGATCCGAGGAGACGGTGGAATTCTGATAACATGGAAGGATCTAACACGTCCTCCACCGGAACCCAGCATCTCTCCTCCGGCCCGTACCCCTCCCAGTCCACGAGGTACTGAAGGCCCCTCGCCCGACGTCTCGAATCCAAAATGGATCTGGGAGCGGGGAGGCCTGAGGAGAGACGAACAGAGACGCCGGAACCCTCGACAGAGGAGGTGGAGGAACATCACGCACTTCAGCCTCCGCCGGGAGCCCCTCGGCCTGTCCAGAGGAGGTGGAGGAACATTACGCACTTCAGCCTCCTGGAGCGGGCCAGCCACCATCGGCCTGAGGAGAGACACATGGAACGAGGAGGTGGAGGGTTACCATCGGCCTGAGGAGAGACACATGGAACGAGGAGGTGGAGGAACATTACGCACTTCAGCCTCCTGGAGCGGGCCAGGCTAATGAGAAACCTACCCACATCCTGGGTATTTGTAACCTATATCATACCTCGTTCACTCTTCTCAGGACTTTAAACGGCCCCACAAACCGCGGACCCAGGTTCCGGCAGAGCAGGCGAAGGGGCAGGTTTCGGGTCGAGAGCCAGACCCTGTCCCCTGGTGTGAACACTGGGGCCTCACTGCGGCGACGGTCTGCGCCAATTTTCTGGCGCCTTATGGCACGTTGAAGGTGGACGTGGGCTGCCTCCCAGGTTTCCTCAGCGTGCCGAAACCAATTGTCCACCGCAGGGGCCTCGGTCTGGCTCTGATGCCAAGGAGCCAGAACCGGCTGATACCCTAATACACATTGAAAGGGAGTAAGGTTAGTGGAGGAGTGACGTAGCGAGTTCTGAGCCATCTCTGCCCAGGGCACGAACTTCGCCCACTCCCCCGGCCGATCCTGGCAATAAGACCGCAGATACCTACCCACATCCTGGTTAACTCTCTCCACCTGCCCATTACTCTCGGGGTGAAAACCTGAGGTAAGACTAACCGAGATCCCCAGACGCTCCATGAACGCCTTCTAAACCCTTGATGTGAACTGGGGACCACGATCAGACACTATATCCTCAGGCACCCCATAGTGCCGGAAAACGTATGTAAACAGGGCCTCTGCAGTTTGTAAGGCCGTAGGGAGACCGGGCAAAGGGAGGAGACGACAGGACTTTGAAAACCGATCCACAACGACCAGGATCGTGGTGTAACCCTGTGAAGGTGGAAGATCAGTCAAAAAATCCACCGACAGGTGTGACCACGGCCGTTGAGGAACGGGTAGAGGTTGTAGCTTACCTCTGGGCAGGTGTCTAGGAGCCCTGCACTGGGGGCACACCAAGCAGGAAGAAACATAAATCCTCACGTCCTTAGCTAAAGTGGGCCACCAGTATCTCCCGTCAAGACAGCGCATCGTCCGACCTATCCCAGGATGACCAGAGGAGGGTGACGTGTGAGCCCAATATATCAATCGGTCGCGGACAGCAGACGGAACGGACAGACGACCAGCTGGACACTCAGGAGAAGGCTCTGCACGTGACGCCCGCTCAATGTCCGCGTCCAGCTCCCACACTACAGGCGCCACCAGACACGAAGCTGGGAGTATGGGAGTAGGATCCATGGACCGCTCCTCTGTGTCATACAGCCGAGAAAATGCGTCTGCCTTAACGTTCTGGGAGCCTGGTCTGTAAGAAAGAGTAAACACAAAACGAGTGAGAAACATGGCCCACCTTGCCTGGCGAGGATTCAATCTCTTCGCCTGCCGGATATACTCCAGATTGCGGTGGTCAGTCCAGATGAGAAAAGCCCCCTCAAGCCAATGCCTCCACACCTTCAAAGCTTCTACGACAGCTAACAGCTCTCGGTTCCCCACATCATAGTTTCGCTCCGCTGGGCTGAGCTTCTTTGAAAAGAAAGCACAGGGGCGAAGCTTCAGTGGCGTACCCGAACGCTGAGAGAGCACTGCTCCTATCCCAGCTTCGGATGCGTCCACCTCCACTATGAATGGCAAAGAGGGATCCGGATGAGCCAGCACAGGCACCGAGGTAAACAGAGTCTTCAGGTGCTCAAAAGCCCTGTTCGCCTCAGCCGACCACCGCAAGCGCACCGGGCCCCCTTTAGCAGTGAGGTAATGGGTGCTGCCACCTGACCAAAACCCCGGATAAACCCCGGTAGTAATTGGAAAACCCCAAAAACGCTGCAACTCCTTTACCGTGGTTGGAGTCGGCCAATTACGCACGACTGTGATGCGGTCGCTCTCCATCTCCACTCCTGAAGTGGAAATCCGATGCCCTAGGAAGGAGATGGATTGTTGGAAAAACAAGCATTTGTCAGACTTGACATGTAGATCATGCTCCAACAGGCGACCAAGCACCCTGCGCATCAGGGACACATGCTCGGCGCGTGTAGCGGAGTATATCAGAATATCATCGATATACACCACTACACCCTGCCCATGCAGGTCCCTGAAGATCTCATCTACAAATGATTGGAAAACTGATGGAGCATTCATCAACCCATATGGCATGACCAGGTACTCATAATGACCTGAGGTGGTTCTAAATGCCGTCTTCCTACTCATCACCCTTCTTAATACGCACCAGATTGTACGCACTCCTGAGATCCAATTTTGTGAAAAAACGTGCCCTGTGCATTAACTCAATAACCGTATTTCACTGTGATTTTATGTAGACCTCGATAATCAATGCACGGGCGTAAACCGCCATCCTTTTTTTTCACAAAAAAGAAACTCGAAGAGACGGGTGAAATGGATGGCTGAATGAACCCCTGATGCAGGGATTCAGAGACATATGTCTCCATAGCCTCCGTCTCCGCTTGCGACAGGGGACACACATGTCTACCAGGAGATCTATCGCACAATCCCCCCGTCGATGGGGTGGTAATTGAGTCGCCTTCTTTTTGCAGAAGGCGAGAGCCAAATCGGCATATTCGGGGGGAATGCGCACGGTGGAGACCTGGTCTGGACTTTCCAGCGTAGTAGCACCAACGGAAACCCCTAAACACCTACCTGAGCATTCTCGCAACCACCCCGTGAGAGCCCTCTGTGGCCAAGAAACAGTGGGGTTATGACAAACTAACCAGGGTAGGCCTAGCACCACAGAATACGCAGGAGAATCAATAAGGAAAAGACTCATCTTCTCCTTGTGACCCTCCTGCGTTATCATACACCAAGGTGCGGTGACCTCCCTGATAAACCCTGACCCTAATGGTCGACTATCTAAGGCATGAATAGGGATAGGCATATCCACAGGAACAATAGGGATCCCTAAACTATGAGCTAGACTTTTATTAATGAGATTCCCAGCCGCACCTGAATCTTCTAGTGCCTTATACTGGGAATGCAGGGAAAAATCAGGAAAAGAGACAGAGACAAACATTAGTGCAGCAGAGGGCTCTGGGTGAGAATGGTGCCTACTCACCTGGGGTGATGCCAGAGTGCCCTGCCTGCCTTCTCTATTCCCAGAGGAACCAACCCGACACCGACCAGCAGTGTGCTCTCTGCGACCTTGAATGGTGCTCGAGTGGGAACCCCCTCCGGTCTCCCTGCGCACCATCCCTCCCAATTCCATAGGTTAGGGAGAGAGGGTGCGGGAGGATGGAACAACCAGACCCCGATCTAGACGTCCACGAGTAGCCAGCATGTTGTCCAGCTCGATGGACATGTCCACCAGCTGGTCGAAGGTGAGGGTGGTGTTTCTACAGGCCAGCTCCCGACGGACGTCCTCGCGTAGACTACACCTCTTCTCTCTCCACCTCTTCTCCCCCCACTCCCCCCACCTCTTCTCCCCCCACTCCCTCCACCTCTTCTCCCCCACCTCTCCCCACCACCTCTTCTCCCTCCACCTTCTTCTCCCCCACCTCCCCCACCTCTTCTCCCCCCACCTCTTCCCCCTCTCCCCCACCTCTTCTCTCCTCCACCTCTTCTCTCCCTCCACCTCTTCTCCCTCCACCTCTTCTCCCCCACCTCTTCTCCCCCCCCCCTCCACCTCTTCTCCCCCACTCCCTCCACCTCTTCTCCCCCCCCTCCCCCCACCTCTTCTCCCTCCACCTCTTCTCCCTCCACCTCTTCTCCCCCACCTCTTCTCCCCCACTCCCTCCACCTCTTCTCTCCCCCACCTCTTCTCCCCCCTTCTCCCTCCACCTCTTCTCCCTCCACCTCTTCTCCCCACTCCCTCCACCTCTTCTCCCTCCACCTCTTCTCCCCCCACCTCTTCTCCCCCACTCCCTCCACCTCTTCTCCCCCACTCCCTCCACCTCTTCTCCCTCCACCTCTTCTCCCTCCACCTCTTCTCCCTCCACCTCTTCTCCCCCCACTCCCTCCACCTCTTCTCCCCCCACTCCCCCACCTCTTCTCCCCCACTCCCTCCACCTCTTCTCCCTCCACCTCTTCTCCCCCCACCTCTTCTCCCCCCACTCCCTCCACCTCTTCTCCCCCCACTCCCTCCACCTCTTCTCCCTCCACCTCTTCCCCCCACCTCTTCTCCCCCCACTCCCTCCACCTCTTCTCCCCCCACTCCCTCCACCTCTTCTCCCTCCACCTCTTCTCCCTCCACCTCTTCTCCCCCACCTCTTCTCCCCCCACTCCCTCCACCTCTTCTCCCCCACTCCCCCACCTCTTCTCCCCCCACTCCCTCCACCTCTTCTCCCTCCACCTCTTCTCCCCCCCCTCCCTCCACCTCTTCCCCCCCCACTCCCTCCACCTCCACTCCCTCCCCCTCTTCTCCCCCCCCCCACCTCTTCTCCCCCCACCTCTTCTCCCCCCACTCCCTCCACCTCTTCTCCCCCCACTCCCTCCACCTCTTCTCCCCCACCTCCCTCCACCTCTTCTCCCCCACCTCTTCTCCCCCCACTCCCTCCACCTCTTCTCCCCCACTCCCTCCACCTCTTCTCCCCCACTCCCCCACCTCTTCTCCCCCCACTCCCTCCACCTCTTCTCCCCCCCACTCCCTCCACCTCTTCTCCCCCACTCCCTCCACCTCTTCTCCCCCCACCCCCCACCTCTTCTCCCCCCTCCTCCCCCACCTCTTCCCCCCACTCCCTCCACCTCTTCTCCCCCACTCCCTCCACCTCTTCTCCCTCACTCCCTCCACCTCTTCTCCCCCACTCCCCCACCTCTTCTCCCCCACTCCCTCCACCTCTTCTCCCCCACTCCCTCCACCTCTTCTCCCCCACTCCCTCCACCTCTTCTCCCTCCACCTCTTCTCCCCACTCCCTCCACCTCTTCTCCCTCCACCTCTTCTCCCCCCACTCCCTCCACCTCTTCTCCCCCCACTCCCTCCACCTCTTCTCCCTCCACTCCCCCACCTCTTCTCCCCCACTCCCCCACCTCTTCTCCCCCACTCCCTCCACCTCTTCTCCCCCACTCCCTCCACCTCTTCTCCCTCCCCTCCCCCCACCTCTTCTCCCCCCACTCCCAGCACCTCTTCTCCCCCACTCCCTCCACCTCTTCTCCCCCCACTCCCTCCACCTCTTCTCCCCCACTCCCTCCACCTCTTCTCCCTCCACCTCTTCTCCCCCCACTCCCCCACCTCTTCTTTCCCCACTCCCTCCACCTCTTCTCCCCCACTCCCTCCACGTCTTCTCCCCCACTCCCTCCACCTCTTCTCCCCACTCCCTCCACCTCTTCTCCCTGCACCTCTTCTCCCTCCACCTCTTCTCCCTCCACCTCTTCTCCCCCACTCCCTCCACCTCTTCTCCCTCACTCCCTCCACCTCTTCTCCCCCACTCCCTCCACCTCTTCTCCCTCCACCTCTTCTCCCCCCACTCCCTCCACCTCTTCTCCCCCCACTCCCTCCACCTCTTCTCCCTCCACCTCTTCTCCCTCCACCTCCCTCCACCTCTTCTCCCCCACTCCCCCACCTCTTCTCCCCCACTCCCTCCACCTCTTCTCCCTCCACCTCTTCTCCCCCCACTCCCTCCACCTCTTCTCCCCCACCTCTTCTCCCTCCACCTCTTCTCCCCCCACTCCCTCCACCTCTTCTCCCTCCACCTCTTCTCCCCCACCTCTTCTCCCCCACCTCTTCTCCCCCCACTCCCTCCACCTCTTCTCCCTCCACCTCTTCTCCCCCCACTCCCTCCACCTCTTCTCCCTCCACCTCTTCTCCCTCCACCTCTTCTCCCTCCACCTCTTCTCCCCCACTCCCTCCACCTCTTCTCCCCCCACTCCCTCCACCTCTTCTCCTCCACCTCTTTCTCCCCCACTCCCTCCACCTCTTCTCCCTCCACCTCTTCTCCCTCCACCTCTTCTCCCTCCACCTCTTCTCCCTCCACCTCTTCTCCCCCACCTCCTCTTCCCCCCACCTCTCTCCCCCACCTCTTCTCCCCCCCACTCCCTCCACCTCTTCTCCCCCCACTCCCCCCACCTCTTCTCCCCCACTCCCTCCACCTCTTCTCCCTCCACCTCTTCTCCCCCACTCCCTCCACCTCTTCTCCCTCCACCTCTTCTCCCCCACCTCTTCTCCCTCCACCTCTTCTCCCTCCACCTCTTCTCCCTCAACCTCTTCTCCCCCCACTCCCTCCACCTCTTCTCCCCCACTCCCTCCACCTCTTCTCCCTCCACCTCTTCTCCCCCACTCCCTCCACCTCTTCTCCCTCACTCCCTCCACCTCTTCTCCCCCACTCCCTCCACCTCTTCTCCCTCCAACTCTTCTCTCTTCTAATATTTGGTATTGGTAGGAAGATCTGATAATATCCACTGTCAAATATATGCAAAAATGTAGAAAATCATCAAGGGGGGAGGTCTAAATATGTTTTCCTTGCTCTGCAGCTTGGACTTTGTCAACGTTGTTCCTGAATCGTAAAAGGAACTTGAATCTGTGTCAACTTGAATCTGTGTCAACTTGAATCTGTGTCAACTTGAATCTGTGTCAACTTGAATCTGTGTCAACTTGAATCTGTGTCAACTTGAATCTGTGTCAACGTTGTTCCTGAATCGTAAAGGAACTTGAATCTGTGTTAAACAGAATGGTTAAACAGTAATGTGGAAATGGAATGGTTATATATATATATAAAACATATTCACCTGTTTGATAATGTGTCAACTCATTTATAGACATATTCACCTGTTTGATAATGTATCAACTCATTTATAGACATATTCACCTGTTTGATAATGTATCAACTCATTTATAAAACATATTCACCTGTTTGATAATGTGTCAACTCATTTATAGACATATTCACCTGTTTGATAATGTGTCAACTCATTTATAAAACATATTCACCTGTTTGATAATGTGTCAACTCATTTATAAAACAAATTCACCTGTTTGATAATGTATCAACTCATTTATAAAACAAATTCACCTGCTTGATAATGTGTCAACTCATTTATAAAACATATTCACCTGTTTGATAATGTATCAACTCATTTATAAAACAAATTCACCTGTTTGATAATGTGTCAACTCATTTATAGACATATTCACCTGTTTGATAATGTATCAACTCATTTATAAAACAAATTCACCTGTTTGATAATGTGTCAACTCATTTATAAAACATATTCACCTGTTTGATAATGTATCAACTCATTTATAGACATATTCACCTGTTTGATAATGTATCAACTCATTTATAAAACATATTCACCTGTTTGATAATGTATCAACTCATTTATAGACATATTCACCTGTTTGATAATGTATCAACTCATTTATAAAACAAATTCACCTGTTTGATAATGTTTCAACTCATTTATAAACATATTCACCTGTTTGATAATGTGTCAACTCATTTATAGACATATTCACCTGTTTGATAATGTTTCAACTCATTTATAGACATATTCACCTGTTTGATAATGTGTCAACTCATTTATAGACATATTCACCTGTTTGATAATGTATCAACTCATTTATAAACATATTCACCTGTTTGATAATGTGTCAACTCATTTATAGACATATTCACCTGTTTGATAATGTATCAACTCATTTATAGACATATTCACCTGTTTGATAATGTATCAACTCATTTATAAAACATATTCACCTGTTTGATAATGTATCAACTCATTTATAGACATATTCACCTGTTTGATAATGTGTCAACTCATTTATAAACAAATTCACCTGTTTGATAATGTTTCAACTCATTTATAAAACATATTCACCTGTTTGATAATGTATCAACTCATTTATAAACAAATTCACCTGTTTGATAATGTATCAACTCATTTATAGACATATTCACCTGTTTGATAATGTATCAACTCATTTATAAAACATATTCACCTGTTTGATAATGTGTCAACTCATTTATAGACATATTCACCTGTTTGATAATGTATCAACTCATTTATAAAACAAATTCACCTGTTTGTGTCACGTTCTGACCTTTATTTCCTGTGTTTTGTATTTAGTTAGTATGGTCAGGGCGTGAGTTGGGTGGGCAGTCTATGTTTGTTTTTCTAGGTTTTGGGAATTTCTATGTTTCGGCCTAGTATGGTTCTCAATCAGAGTCGGGTGTCATTGGTTGTCTCTGATTGAGAATCATACTTAGGTTCACCTGGGTTTCACTGTGTGTTGGTGGGTGATTGTTCCTGTCTCTGTCTTTGCACCAGATAGGACTGTTTTGAGTTTTCACATTTCTTGTTTTTTGGTAGTCAGTTGTTCATGTGTACCTTAACGCATTAAAAAGAACCATGGACAATTACCACGCCGCGTATTGGTCCTCTGATCCGTTTCGCCTCTCCTCTTCGGAAGAAGAGGAGGAAATTCATTACAGTTTGATAATGTATCAACTCATTTATAAAACATATTCACCTGTTTGATAATGTGTCAACTCATTTATAAACAAATTCACCTGTTTGATAATGTTTCAACTCATTTATAAAACATATTCACCTGTTTGATAATGTATCAACTCATTTATAAACAAATTCACCTGTTTGATAATGTATCAACTCATTTATAAACATATTCACCTGTTTGATAATGTATCAACTCATTTATAAAACATATTCACCTGTTTGATAATGTGTCAACTCATTTATAAAACATATTCACCTGTTTGATAATGTGTCAACTCATTTATAAAACAAATTCACCTGTTTGATAATGTATCAACTCATTTATAAAACAAATTCACCTGCTTGATAATGTGTCAACTCATTTATAAAACATATTCACCTGTTTGATAATGTATCAACTCATTTATAAAACAAATTCACCTGTTTGATAATGTGTCAACTCATTTATAGACATATTCACCTGTTTGATAATGTATCAACTCATTTATAAAACAAATTCACCTGTTTGATAATGTGTCAACTCATTTATAGACATATTCACCTGTTTGATAATGTATCAACTCATTTATAAAACAAATTCACCTGTTTGATAATGTTTCAACTCATTTATAGACATATTCACCTGCTTGATAATGTATCAACTCATTTATAAAACAAATTCACCTGTTTGATAACGTTTCAACTCATTTATAGACATATTCACCTGTTTGATAATGTTTCAACTCATTTATAAAACATATTCACCTGTTTGATAATGTGTCAACTCATTTATAAAACATATTCACCTGTTTGATAATGTGTCAACTCATTTATAGACATATTCACCTGTTTGATAATGTGTCAACTCATTTATAGACATATTCACCTGTTTGATAATGTGTCAACTCATTTATAGACATATTCACCTGTTTGATAATGTGTCAACTCATTTATAAAACATATTCACCTGTTTGATAATGTGTCAACTCATTTATAGACATATTCACCTGTTTGATAATGTGTCAACTCATTTATAGACATATTCACCTGTTTGATAATGTATCAACTCATTTATAGACATATTCACCTGTTTGATAATGTATCAACTCATTTATAAAACATATTCACCTGTTTGATAATGTATCAACTCATTTATAGACATATTCACCTGTTTGATAATGTGTCAACTCATTTATAAAACATATTCACCTGTTTGATAATGTGTCAACTCATTTATAAACAAATTCACCTGTTTGATAATGTGTCAACTCATTTATAAAACATATTCACCTGTTTGATAATGTGTCAACTCATTTATAGACATATTCACCTGTTTGATAATGTGTCAACTCATTTATAGACATATTCACCTGTTTGATAATGTATCAACTCATTTATGAACATATTCACCTGTTTGATAATGTGTCAACTCATTTATAAAACAAATTCACCTGTTTGATAATGTGTCAACTCATTTATAGACATATTCACCTGTTTGATATTGTGTCAACTCATTTTATAAAACATATTCACCTGTTTGATAATGTGTCAACTCATTTATAGACATATTCACCTGCACTACAGGGCCCAACGTAGTGCACTACAGGGCCCAACGTAGGGCACTACAGGGCCCAACGTAGGGCACTACAGGGCCCAACGTAGTGCACTACAGGGCCCAACGTAGGGCACTACAGGGCCCAACGTAGTGCACTACAGGGCCCAACGTAGGGCACTACAGGGCCCAACGTAGGGCACTACAGGGCCCAACGTAGTGCACTACAGGGCCCAGCGTAGGCCACTACAGGGCCCAACGTAGGGCACTACAGGGCCCAACGTAGTGCACTACAGGGCCCAACGTAGGGCACTACAGGGCCCAACGTAGTGCACTACAGGGCCCAACGTAGTGCACTACAGGGCCCAACGTAGGGCACTACAGGGCCCAACGTAGGGCACTACAGGGCCCAACGTAGGGCACTACAGGGCCCAACGTAGTGCACTACAGGGCCCAACGTAGTGCACTACAGGGCCCAACGTAGGGCACTACAGGGCCCAACGTAGTGCACTACAGGGCCCAACGTAGGGCACTACAGGGCCCAACGTAGTGCACTACAGGGCCCAACGTAGTGCACTACAGGGCCCAACGTAGGGCACTACAGGGCCCAACGTAGTGCACTACAGGGCCCAACGTAGGGCACTACAGGGCCCAACGTAGGGCACTACAGGGCCCAACGTAGTGCACTACAGGGCCCAACGTAGGGCACTACAGGGCCCAACGTAGTGCACTACAGGGCCCAACGTAGGGCACTACAGGGCCCAACGTAGGGCACTACAGGGCCCAACGTAGTGCACTACAGGGCCCAACGTAGGGCACTACAGGGCCCAACGTAGGGCACTACAGGGCCCAACGTAGGGCACTACAGGGTGGGTTTTAAATGGGCAATAATTGTCACTTCAAACTTGTCTTTTCTTTTCAATGTATATTCAGGGATGTATTATATATATTCAGGGATGTATCATATATATTCAGTCATGTATCATATATATTCAGTCATGTATCATATATATTCAGGGATGCATCATATATATTCAGTCATGTATTATATATATTCAGGGATGTATCATATATATTCAGTCATGTATTATATATATTCAGGGATGTATCATATATATTCAGGGATGTATCATATATATTCAGGATGTATCATATATATTCAGGGAGGTATCATATATATTCAGGGATGTATCATATATATTCAGTCATGTATCATATATATTCAGGGATGTATCATATATATTCAGGTCATGTATCATATATATTCAGGGATGTATCATATATATTCAGGGAGGTATCATATATATTCAGGGATGTATCATATATATTCAGTCATGTATCATATATATTCAGGGATGTATCATATATATTCAGGGATGTATCATATATATTCAGGGAGGTATCATATATATTCAGGGATGTATCATATATATTCAGTCATGTATCATATATATTCAGGGATGTATCATATATATACAGGGATGTATCATATATATTCAGTCATGTATCATATATATTCAGGGATGTATCATATATATTCAGGGATGTATCATATATATTCAGGGATGTATCATATATATTCAGTCATGTATCATATATATTCAGGGATGTATCATATATATTCAGTCATGTATCATATATATTCAGGGATGTATCATATATATTCAGGGATGTATCATATATATTCAGGGATGTATCATATATATTCAGGGATGTATCATATATATTCAGTCATGTATCATATATATTCAGGGATGTATCATATATATTCAGGGATGTATCATATATATTCAGGGATGTATTATATATATTCAGTCATGTATCATATATATTCAGGGATGTATCATATATATTCAGGGATGTATCATATATATTCAGGGATGTATTATATATATTCAGTCATGTATCATATATATTCAGTCATGTATCATATATATTCAGTCATGTATCATATATATTCAGGGATGTATCATATATATTCAGGGATGTATCATATATATTCAGGGATGCATCATATATATACAGGGATGTATCATATATATTCAGTCATGTATCATATATATTATTCAGTCATGTATCATATATATTCAGTCATGTATCATATATATTCAGTCATGTATTATATATATTCAGGGATGTACCATATATATTCAGTCATGTATCATATATATTCAGGGATGTATCATATATATTCAGGGATGTATCATATATATTCAGGGATGTATCATATATATTCAGTCATACAGGGTATCATATATATTCAGTCATGTATCATATATATTCAGGGATGTATCATATATATTCAGGGATGTATCATATATATTCAGTCATGTATCATATATATTCAGGGATGTATCATATATATTCAGGGATCAGGTATCATATATATTCAGTCATGTATCATATGTATTCAGTCATGTATCATATATATTCAGGGATGTATTATATATATTCAGGGATATATTCATCACGTATATATATTCAGGGATGTATCATATATATTCAGGGATGTATCATATATATACAGGGATGTATCATATATATTCAGTCATGTATCATATATATTCATATATATTCAGGGATGTATCATAGGCACTATATTCAGTATTAGGATGTATTATATATATTCAGGGATGTATCATATATATTTCACTATTCAGTCATGTATCATATGTATTCAGTCATGTATCATATATATTCAGGGATGTATCATATATATTCAGGGATGTATCATATATATTCAGTCATAGGGTATCATATATTCAACGGAGTATCATTCAGGGATGTATCATATATATTCAGGGATGTATCATATATATTCAGGGATGTATCATATATATTCATCATATATATTCAGTCATGTATCATATATATATTCAGTCATGTATCATATATATTCAGGGATGTATCATATATATTCAGGGATGTATCATATATATTCAGGGATGTATCATATATATTCAGGGATGTATCATATATATTCAGTCATGTATATATATTCAGGGATGTATCATATATATTCAGGGATGTATCATATATATTCAGTCATGTATCATATATATTCAGGGATGTATCATATATATTCAGGGATGTATCATATATATTCAGGGATGTAGGGCATATATATTCAGTCATGTATCATATATATTCAGGGATGTATGGGGCCCATATATATTCAGGGATGTATCATATATATTCAGGGATGTATCATATATATTCAGGGAGTCATGTATCATATATATTCAGGGTCATGTATCATATATATTCAGTCATGTATCATATATATTCAGGGATGTATCATATATATTCAGGGATGTATCATATATATTCAGGGATGCATCATATATATTCAGGGATGTATCATATATATTCAGTCATGTATCATATATATTCAGTCATGTATCATATATATTCAGGTGATGCATCATATATATTCAGTCATGTATTATATATATTCAGGGATGTATCATATATATTCAGTCATGTATTATATATATTCAGGGATGTATCATATATATTCAGGGATGTATCATATATATTCAGGGATGTATCATATATATTCAGGGATGTATCATATATATTCAGGGATGTATCATATATATTCAGTCATGTATCATATATATTCAGTCATGTATCATATATATTCAGGGATGTATCATATATATTCAGGGATGTATCATATATATTCAGGGATGTATCATATATATTCAGGGATGTATCATATATATACAGGGATGTATCATATATATTCAGTCATGTATCATATATATTCAGGGATGTATCATATATATTCAGGGATGTATCATATATATTCAGGGATGTATCATATATATTCAGTCATGTATCATATGTATTCAGTCATGTATCATATATTCAGGGATGTATCATATATATTCAGGGATGTATCATATATATTCAGGGATGTATCATATATATTCAGTCATGTATCATATATATTCAGGGATGTATCATATATATTCAGGGATGTATCATATATATTCAGGGATGTATCATATATATTCAGTCATGTATCATATATATTCAGGGATGTATCATATATATTCAGGGATGTATCATATATATTCAGTCATGTATCATATATATTCAGTCATGTATCATATATATTCAGTCATGTATCATATATATTCAGGGATGTATCATATATATCTAGGGATGTATCATATATATTCAGCGATGTATCATATATATTCAGTCATGTATCATATATATTCAGTCATGTATCATATATATTCAGGGATGTATCATATATATTCAGTCATGTATCATATATATTCAGGGATGTATCATATATATTCAGTCATGTATCATATATATTCAGGGATGTATCATATATATACAGGGATGTATCATATATATTCAGTCATGTATCATATGTATTCAGGGATGTATCATATATATTCAGTCATGTATCAACATATATTCAGGGATGTATCATATATATTCAGTCATGTATCAGGGATATATTCAGTCATGTATCATAATATTCAGGGATGTATCATATGTATTCTTTTCATGTATCAATATATTCAGGGATGTATCATATATATTCAGTCATGTATCATATATATTCAGGGATGTATCATATATATTCAGTCATGTATCATATATATTCAGGGATGTATCATATATATTCAGGGATGTATCATATATATTCAGTCATGTATCATGTATTTTCAGTCATGTATCATATATATTCAGGGATGCATCATATATATTCAGTCATGTATCATATATATTCAGGGATGTATCATATATATTCAGTCATGTATCATATATATTCAGGGATGTATTATATATATTCAGTCATGTATCATATATATTCAGTCATGTATCATATATATTCAGGGATGTATCATATATATTCAGTCATGTATCATATATATTCAGGGATGTATCATATATATTCAGTCATGTATCATATATATTCAGGGATGTATCATATATATTCAGGGATGTATCATATATATTCAGGGATGTATCATATATATTCAGGGATGTATCATATATATTCAGGGATGTATCATATATATTCAGGGATGTATCATATATATTCAGGGATGTATCATATATATTCAGTCATGTATCATATATATTCAGGGATGTATTATATATATTCAGGGATGTATCATATATATTCAGGGATGTATCATATATATTCAGGGATGTATCATATATATTCAGGGATGTATCATATATATTCAGTCATGTATCATATATATTCAGTGATGTATCATATATATTCAGGGATGTATCATATATATTCAGGGATGTATCATATATATTCAGGGATGCATCATATATATTCAGGGATGTATCATATATATTCAGGGATGTATCATATATATTCAGGGATGTATCATATATATTCAGGGATGTATCATATATATTCAGGGATGCATCATATATATTCAGTCATGTATCATATATATTCAGGGATGTATCATATATTCAGGGATGTATCATATATATTCAGGGATGTATCATATATATTCAGGGATGTATCATATATATTCAGGGATGCATCATATATATTCAGTCATGTATCATATATATTCAGGGATGTATCATATATATATATTCAGGGATGTATCATATATATTCAGGGATGTATCATATATATTCAGTCATGTATCATATATATTCAGGGATGTATCATATATTCAGGGATGTATCATATATATTCAGGGATGTATCATATATTCAGGGATGTATCATATATATTCAGGGATGTATCATATATATTCAGTCATGTATCATATATATTCAGGGATGTATCATATATATTCAGGGATGTATCATATATATTCAGGGATGCATCATATATATTCAGGGATGTATCATATATATTCAGGGATGCATCATATATATTCAGTCATGTATCATATATATTCAGGGATGTATCATATATATTCAGGGATGCATCATATATATTCAGTCATGTATCATATATATTCAGGGATGTATCATATATATTCAGTCATGTATCATATATATTCAGGGATGTATTATATATATTCAGTCATGTATCATATATATTCAGGGATGTATTATATATATTCAGTCATGTATCATATATATACAGGGATGTATCATATATATTCAGGGATGTATCATATATATTCAGGGATGTATCATATATATTCAGGGATGTATCATATATATTCAGTCATGTATCATATATATTCAGGGATGTATCATATATATTCAGGGATGTATCATATATATTCAGGGATGTATCATATATATTCAGTCATGTATCATATATATTCAGTCATGTATCATATATATTCAGGGATGTATCATATATATTCAGGGATGTATCATATGTATTCAGTCATGTATCATATATATTCAGGGATGTATCATATATATTCAGTCATGTATCATATGTATTCAGTCATGTATCATATATATTCAGGGATGTATCATATATATTCAGGGATGTATCATATGTATTCAGTCATGTATCATATATATTCAGGGATGTATCATATATATTCAGGGATGCATCATATATATTCAGGGATGTATCATATATATTCAGTCATGTATCATATATATTCAGGGATGTATCATATATATTCAGGGATGTATCATATATATTCAGGGATGTATCATATATTCAGTCATGTATCATATATATTCAGGGATGTATCATATATATTCAGGGATGTATCATATATATTCAGTCATGTATCATATGTATTCAGTCAGGGATGTATCATATATATTCAGGGATGTATCATATATATTCAGGGATGTATCATATATATTCAGGGATGTATCATATATATTCAGGGATGTATCATATATATTCAGGGATGTATCATATATATTCAGGGATGTATCATATATATTCAGGGATGTATCATATATATTCAGTCATGTATCATATATATTCAGGGATGTATCATATATATTCAGGGATGTATCATATATATTCAGGGATGTATCATATATATTCAGGGATGTATCATATATATTCAGTCATGTATCATATATATTCAGGGATGTATCATATATATTCAGTCATGTATCATATATATTCAGTCATGTATCATATATATTCAGGGATGTATCATATATATTCAGGGATGTATTATATATATTCAGTCATGTATCATATATATTCAGGGATGTATCATATATATTCAGTCATGTATCATATATATTCAGGGATGTATCATATATATTCAGGGATGTATCATATATATTCAGGGATGTATCATATATATTCAGGGATGTATCATATATATTCAGTCATGTATCATATATATTCAGGGATGTATCATATATATTCAGTCATGTATCATATATATTCAGGGATGTATCATATATATTCAGTCATGTATCATATATATTCAGGGATGTATCATATATATTCAGGGATGTATCATATATATTCAGGGATGTATCATATATATTCAGTCATGTATCATATATATTCAGGGATGTATCATATATATTCAGGGATGTATCATATATATTCAGGGATGTATCATATATATTCAGGGATGTATCATATATATTCAGGGATGTATCATATATATTCAGGGATGTATCATATATATCTAGGGATGTATCATATATATTCAGCGATGTATCATATATATTCAGTCATGTATCATATATATTCAGTCATGTATCATATATATTCAGGGATGTATCATATATATCTGGTTTCAGTTGATTTTAGAGACTCTTGAAATAATAGCTTCCATAATAGCAAAGAGCTTGATGTGATAATTGTTCATTATTTAACCCCCCCCCTCAGCTTCACCCAGTAACTCCCTACTTCCTGTTGCATTCATTTTCTAAAGACTTGTGGTGAAACATCAGCTTCACCCAGTAACTCCCTACTTCCTGTTGCATTCATTTTCTAAAGACTGTGGTGAAACCTCAGCTTCACCCTGGTAACCCCCTACTTCCTGTTGCATTCATTTTCTAAAGATTGTGGTGAAACCTCAACTTCACCCAGTAACTCCCTACTTCCTGTTGCATTCATTTTCTAAAGACTGTGGTGAAACCTCAGCTTCACCCTGGTAACCCCCTACTTCCTGTTGCATTCATTTTCTAAAGATTGTGGTGAAACCTCAGCTTCACCCAGTAACTCCCTACTTCCTGTTGCATTCATTTTCTAAAGACTGTGGTGAAACCTCAGCTTCACCCTGGTAACCCCCTACTTCCTGTTGCATTCATTTTCTAAAGATTGTGGTGAAACCTCAGCTTCACCCTGGTAACTCCCTACTTCCTGTTGCATTCATTTTCTAAAGATTGTGGTGAAACCTCAGCTTCACCCTGGTAACCCCCTACTTCCTGTTGCATTCATTTTCTAAAGACTGTGGTGAAACCTCAGCTTCACCCTGGTAACTCCCTACTTCCTGTTGCATTCATTTTCTAAAGACTGTAATAATAATAATAATACAATACATTTACCTCGTAATTCATTACTTCCTTATTCCTTATTTCCTTATTCCTTATTTCCTCATTCCTTATTTCCTTATTCCTTATTTCCTTATTCCTTATTTCCTCATTCCTTATTTCCTCATTCCTTATTTCCTTTTCCTTATTTCCTTATTCCTTATTTCCTCATTCCTTATTTCCTTATTCCTTATTTCCTTATTCCTTATTTCCTCATTCCTTATTTCCTTTTCCCCCTCTGGATCGCTTCATTGAAAAGGCATGACCACACAGTCATCCTGACCTTTGTGTCCATTTTGTCAATATTTTGTGTTAGCGTTGTGCTAAGGCTCCTGGGTCAATAGTAGTGCCCCGCGTTAGGAAACAGGATGCCATTAGGGAAGGATCCATGGTAGAGGAGGTAAAAGTAGAGCTGCCTTTGGGGCGGGGCTCACCACCTCGTTAGCATTAACACAACAGCTCCCACAGCAGTACAGCAGAAAAGACACGCTCAGTCAATACAAACCATTAAAACATTCATGATGGCCAGCCCACCTCTGCTGGCTCTTACACCACTCAGACAGGTAATTATAGTCTTGTGCTTTGGGGCATTCAGGGAAAGGTCTGTGGAAGAGAGAGAGAGAGATAGGGAGAGGGGGGGGGGGGAGAGGTAGAGAGGGGGAAGGAGACCAGAAGAAAGGGTGAGAGGGAGAGAGAGTTAACCTGAGTTAGAGAGTGTGTGTGTGAGAGAGAGAGAGAGAGAGAGAGAGAGAGAGAGAGAGAGAGAGAGAGAGAGAGAGAGAGAGAGTTAAACTGAGTTAGAGAGTGTCTGTGTGTGAGAGAGAGTTAAACTGAGTTAGAGAGTGTGTGTGTGAGAGAGAGATAGAGAGAGAGAGTTAAACTAAGTTAGAGAGTGTGTGTGTGAGAGAGAGAGTTAAACTGAGTTAGAGAGTGTGTGTGTGAGAGAGAGAGAGAGAGAGAGAGTTAAACTAAGTTAGAGAGTGTGTGTGTGAGAGAGAGATAGAGAGAGAGAGTTAAACTAAGTTAGAGAGTGTGTGTGTGAGAGAGAGAGAATTAAACTGAGTCAGAGAGTGTGTGTGTGAGAGAGAGAGAGTTAAACTGAGTCAGAGAGTGTGTGTGTGAGAGAGAGAGAGATTAAATGCTCCTAAAAAAGTGATTCCGAATTCTTGGCCCTCTGTAATCTAGTAGCATTGCTAATTTCTGATGGGCCCAGTTACCTTTTAGAGGCCATTAGAGTTAATGTAGTATAATGTTGAGGCTTTGCTTGAATCTAAGATCCAGGCACCATCGTGGGAGAGAGGAGCGCTAGTGGAGAGGATCACATAAAACCCAGGAGAAGAAAGAGAAGGGAACAGAGAACAGAGGTGACACAGTGAGCTGGAAAACTAAAGGAGATTCACAGAGAACAGAGAACAGAGGTGACACAGTGAGCAGGAAAACTAAAGGAGATTCACAGAGAACAGAGGTGACATAGTGAGCAGGAAAACTAAAGGAGATTCACAGAGAACAGAGATGACACAGTGAGCAGGAAAACTAAAGGAGATTCACAGAGAACAGAGAACAGAGGTGACATAGTGAGCAGGAAAACTAAAGGAGATTCACAGAGAACAGAGAACAGAGGTGACATAGTGAGCAGGAAAACTAAAGGAGATTCACAGAGAACAGAGAACAGAGACCAGAGGTGACACAGTGAGCAGGAAAACTAAAGGAGATTCACAGAGAACAGAGAACAGAGAACAGAGGTGACACAGTGAGCAGGAAAACTAAAGGAGATTCACAGAGAACAGAGGTGACATAGTGAGCAGGAAAACTAAAGGAGATTCACAGAGAACAGAGAACAGAGAACAGAGGTGACACAGTGAGCAGGAAAACTAAAGGAGATTCACAGAGAACAGAGAACAGAGAACAGAGGTGACACAGTGAGCAGGAAAACTAAAGGAGATTCACAGAGAACAGAGAACAGAGAACAGAGGTGACACAGTGAGCAGGAAAACTAAAGGAGATTCACAGAGAACAGAGGTGACATAGTGAGCAGGAAAACTAAAGGAGATTCACAGAGAACAGAGAACAGAGGTGACATAGTGAGCAGGAAAACTAAAGGAGATTCACAGAGAACAGAGGTGACATAGTGAGCAGGAAAACTAAAGGAGATTCACAGAGACCAGAGGCCAGAGAACAGAGATGACATAGTGAGCAGGAAAACTAAAGGAGATTCACAGAGAACAGAGGTGACATAGTGAGCAGGAAAACTAAAGGAGATTCACAGAGACCAGAGAACAGAGAACAGAGACCAGAGACCAGAGAACAGAGACCAGAGACCAGAGAACAGAGACCAGAGAACAGAGACCAGAGACCAGAGAACAGAGACCAGAGGTGACACAGTGAGCAGGAAAACTAAAGGAGATTCACAGAGAGCAGAGATGACATAGTGAGCAGGAAAACTAAAGGAGATTCACAGAGAACAGAGAACAGAGAACAGAGATGACATAGTGAGCAGGAAAACTAAAGGAGATTCACAGAGAACAGAGGTGACATAGTGAGCAGGAAAACTAAAGGAGATTCACAGAGAACAGAGGTGACATAGTGAGCAGGAAAACTAAAGGAGATTCACAGAGACCAGAGGTGACACAGTGAGCAGGAAAACTAAAGGAGATTCACAGAGACCAGAGAACAGAGACCAGAGACCAGAGGTGACATAGTGAGTAGGAAAACTAAAGGAGATTCACGGAGACCAGAGGTGACACAGTGAGCAGGAAAACTAAAGGAGATTCACAGAGACCAGAGAACAGAGACCAGAGACCAGAGGTGACATAGTGAGCAGGAAAAGTAAAGGAGATTCACAGAGAACAGAGACCAGAGACCAGAGAACAGAGACCAGAGAACAGAGACCAGAGACCAGAGACCAGAGAACAGAGACCAGAGACCAGAGACCAGAGAACAGAGAACAGAGACCAGAGACCAGAGACCAGAGAACAGAGACCAGAGACCAGAGAACAGAGAACAGAGAACAGAGACCAGAGACCAGAGACCAGAGACCAGAGAACAGAGACCAGAGACCAGAGACCAGAGAACAGAGACCAGAGACCAGAGACCAGAGACCAGAGACCAGAGACCAGAGACCAGAGAACAGAGACCAGAGAACAGAGACCAGAGACCAGAGACCAGAGAACAGAGACCAGAGAACAGAGAACAGAGACCAGAGGTGACACAGTGAGCAGGAAAACTAGGAATTTCCATATAATGTTTATAATGTAATATAATATAATAATATTATAATATAACTGGTCTAGGAACAGTGGGTTAACTGGTCTAGGAACAGTGGTTTAACTGCCGCCCTCCACTCTAACCACTAGACTACCCTGCCGCCCCTCCACTCTAACCACTAGACTACCCTGCCGCCCCTCCACTCTAACCACTAGACTACCCTGCCGCCCCTCCACTCTAACCACTAGGCTACCTGCCGCCCCTCCACTCTAACCACTAGGCTACCCTGCCGCCCCTCCACTCTAACCACTAGGCTACCCTGCCGCCCCCTCCACTCTAACCACTAGACTACCCTGCCGCCCCTCCACTCTAACCACTAGACTACCCTGCCGCCCCTCCACTCTAACCACTAGACTACCCTGCCGCCCCTCCACTCTAACCACTAGACTACCCTGCCGCCCCTCCACTCTAACCACTAGGCTACCCTGCCGCCCCTCCACTCTAACCACTAGACTACCCTGCCGCCCCTCCACTCTAACCACTAGACTACCCTGCCGCCCCTCCACTCTAACCACTAGACTACCCTGCCGCCCCTCCACTCTAACCACTAGACTACTCTGCCGCCCTCCACTCTAACCACTAGACTCCACTCTCTGCCGCCCCTCCACTCTAACCACTAGGCTACCTGCCGCCCTCCACTCTAACCACTAGGCTACCTGCCTCCCCCACTCTAACCACTAGGCTACCTGCCCGCCCCTCCACTCTAACCACTAGGCTACCTGCCGCCCCTCCACTCTAACCACTAGGCTATCTGCCGTCCCTACACTCTAACCACTAGGCTACCTGCCTCCCCTCCACATGAACCACTAGGCTACCCTGCCGCCCCTCCACTCTAACCACTAGACTACCTGCCGCCCCTCCACTCTAACCACTAGACTACCTATTCCCCTCCACTCTAACCACTAGGCTACCCTGCCGCCCCTCCACTCTAACCACTAGGCTACCTGCTCTAACCACTAGGTTACCTGCCGCCCCTCCACTCTAACCACTAGGATACCTGCCGCCCCTCCACTCTAACCACTAGGCTACCTGCCGCCCCTCCACTCTAACCACTAGGCTACCTGCTCTAACCTTCCGCCCCTCCACTCTAACCACTAGGCTACCTGCCGCCCCTCCACTAACCACTAAACTACCTGCCACCCCTCCTTTCTAACCACTAGACTACCTGAGAGTGAGATGTAAGGACAGAGAGATACATACAGAGACAGAGAGAGAGAGAGGAGAGAAGTAAGTAAGGAGAGAGACGTAAGGAGAGAGAGGAGAGAGACGTAAGGAGAGAGATGTAAAGATAGACAGAGAGAGGAGAGAGATGTAAGGAGAGAGAGAGAGGAGAGAGATGTAAGGAGAGGTAGAGGAGAGAGATGTAAGGAGAGATGTAAGGAGAGAGATGTAAGAGAGAGAGAGAGGAGAGAGATGTAAGGAGAGAGAGAGAGGAGAGAGATGTAAGGAGAGAGAGAGAGGAGAGAGATGTAAGGAGAGAGAGGAGAGAAATAGAGGAGAGAGATGTAAGGAGAGAGAGAGGAGAGAGAGATGTAAGGAGAGAGAGAGGAGAGAGAGATGTAAGGAGAGAGAGAGGAGAGAGAGATGTAAGGAGAGAGAGAGGAGAGAGAGAGAGGGGAGAGAGATGTAAGGAGAGAGAGAGGAGAGAGAGATGTAAGGAGAGAGAGAGGAGAGACAGAGAGGGGAGAGAGATGTAAGGAGAGAGATGTAAGGAGAGAGAGAGGGGAGAGAGATGTAAGGAGAGAGAGAGAGGGGAGAGAGATGTAAGGAGAGAGAGAGAGGAGAGAGATGTAAGGAGAGAGAGAGGGGAGAGATGTAAGGTGAGAGAGAGAGGGGAGAGAGATGTAAGGAGAGAGAGAGGAGAGAGATGTAAGGAGAGAGAGAGAGGGGAGAGAGATGTAAGGAGAGAGAGGATAGAAGTAAGGAGAGAGGAGAGGGACATAAAGAGAGAGACAGAGAGAGACGTGAGCATGATGCCGAGATTGAGAGGAGCACGACAGTGGGATAATAAATTCATTATACCACACAGTCAAACTGAGCAGTCAGTAATCAATGGGAAACATTACTGGAATTGAGGACATGCCAGTTATTCATCGGTGATCAAGAAATAATTATTATGTGTGAGAAAATTACCCTTACATAGAAATAGCCCATTATAAACATTTCTGACAATAATTATTACAGACTATTTGTATTTTCTCCAGTCGACCAACAGTTCCCCTGATCCATAAAGCTCCAGTTTCATGAAGGAGCATTAGGTAATATTACGGCTGTCTCTAAGTGTGTCCAACAGGGATGGTTATGTGGCTCGACACAGTATCGAGCTGCATTAGCTCTGCTTAGCAGCGGGGTAGATGCTATGCACACTTTAACGAGAGAGATGATCTGCGTCCCAATTGGCACCCTATCCTCTATATAGTGCACTACTTTTGACCAGAGCCCTATGGGTAGTGCATGTATATATGTGTGCTGTTTTGGACGAAACACAGATCGGAGTGGAGTTATGAGAATGAGATGGAGAGAGAGAGACATGGATAGAGAGACATGGATAGAGAGACATGGATAGAGAGACATGGATAGAGAGACATGGATAGAGAGACATGGATAGAGAGACATGGAGTGAGAGACATGGAGTGAGAGAGAGACATGGATAGAGAGACATGGATAGAGAGACATGGATAGAGAGACATGGAGGAGAGAGAGAGAGACATGGATAGAGAGACATGGATAGAGAGACATGGATAGAGAGACATGGAGTGAGAGACATGGAGTGAGAGACATGGAGTGAGAGAGAGAGACATGGATAGAGAGACATGGAGTGAGAGAGAGAGACATGGATAGAGAGACATGGAGAGAGAGAGAGACATGGATAGAGAGACATGGATAGAGAGACATGGAGTGAGAGAGAGACATGGAGTGAGAGACATGGAGTGAGAGACATGGAGTGAGAGACATGGAGTGAGAGAGAGACAT
>NC_068440.1:46098979-46143979 GCF_023373465.1 Oncorhynchus keta | reverse complement strand
ACTACAGTATACAGCCTACAATGCACTGTACTACAGTATACAGCCTACAATGCACTGTACTACAGTATACAGCCTACAATGTACTGTACTACAGTATACAGCCTACAATGCACTGTACTACAGTATCCATTCTCAGACTTTCTCCTTCCCACCTTCAACAACCTGTTTGCTCTCTGAACTGGCTTATATTGGTTGTGTCGCAGCATTTGAAACAGGTTAAATCCATGTTGAGTGGTTGTGTTCAATCAATGACACATGTTCTCTATTTGTATTTGATTGTTGCCACTTGTGTTTACCAGTATGGATGACATGTGCATTAGAGTGCAGAATGTGTTTTGAGAATGAGAATGTGTTTAGAGCTTTGCTGAAATGTCTAAGTGAGATGTGCAAAACTGTGTTTTATCATGTGAAAAAGGTTTAAGGTATTGACAAAATACTGCATAATTAGATAAATGAGTCCAGGCAACTGAGAACTTTGTTCAGCCAATGGGGTTTAGTGTGTTTTAGCAATTGAGAAAAACTGTAATCCTTAAGAGTCTAAGCTGGAGGGGGGATCTAGTTAGCTAAGGGAGTGTATTTTGAGAATAGACAAACCTCTCTGAAATGAAAATGGATGGCCCTCCCTTCAGCAGAATATACTTGGCCTAAACCCTCCCTGAACGCTTGAACTAAAAAAACAAGTGGGCCTCCCCTTTACCCCAAAGAATAATTAAAAACACAAAGTGGAAAGCAGAGAACATGTCTACCGTTTCCCCTCACTACTTCTAGGACAGACCAGAGCCTTAGATATGCAGTTTTAGAAACTGTTCTTCGTGCTTGTAACTAATACATGGCAACACAGGGATGCCGATAGAGGACAGGGGGCTGCGGGACAGAAAGTTGTGGGTTCGCAAACCAACGTGGACAAGAGAAGGGGGTGGAAAGATATTCTTTATGGCTGAAGCATTGCGTGAATCTATCATCGTGTTTGAAGGTCAGAGGAAAAAATTGCCTTTTATAAATTTTTCATGCAATTCTAGGTCATTTTACATGTTAGCAGCCTATGTATTGATCTTATCTTCTAGCCATCACCGATCCACCTTTCATTTTCCATTTGTTTTGTCTTGTCTTCCCACATACACCTGGTTGCAATCCCATCAATTACATGTTGTGTATTTAACCCTCTGTTCTCCCTCATGTCCTTGTCCGGTATTGTTGATTGTAAGAGTTTGTGCCCGTTATGTCTGGCGTGTGAAGGGTTTCGTCCCATTGAATTTATTTATTGTTGGACCAAACTTATGGAGTCAGCAGGAGCAGGTACCCCGGGTATAGGGGTGGAGGTAAAGCACGCAGGTACCCCGGGTATAGGGGTGGAGGTAAAGCACGCAGGTACCCCGGGTATAGGGGTGGAGGTCGAGCACGCAGGTACCCCGGGTATAGGGGTGGAGGTCGAGCACGCAGGTACCCCGGGTATAGGGGTGGAGGTCAAGCATGCAGGTACCCCGGGTATAGGGGTGGAGGTCGAGCACGCAGGTACCCCGGGTATAGGGGTGGAGGTCAAGCATGCAGGTACCCTGGGTATAGGGGTGGAGGTCAAGCACGCAGGTACCCCGGGTATAGGGGTGGAGGTCGAGCACGCAGGTACCCCGGGTATAGGGGTGGAGGTAAAGCACGCAGGTACCCCGGGTATAGGGGTGGAGGTCAAGCACGCAGGTACCCCGGGTATAGGGGTGGAGGTAAAGCACGCAGGTACCCCGGGTATAGGGGTGGAGGTAAAGCACGCAGGTACCCCGGGTATAGGGGTCTAGGTCAAGCATGCAGGTACCCCGGGTATAGGGGTGGAGGTCGAGCACGCATGTACCCCGGGTATAGGGGTGGAGGTAAAGCACGCAGGTACCCCGGGTATAGGGGTGGAGGTCAAGCACGCAGGTACCCCGGGTATAGGGGTGGAGGTCAAGCACGCAGGTACCCCGGGTATAGGGGTGGAGGTCAAGCACACAGGTACCCCGGGTATAGGGGTGGAGGTCAAGCACGCAGGTACCCCGGGTATAGGGGTGGAGGTCAAGCACGCAGGTACCCGGGTATAGGGGTGGAGGTCAAGCACGCAGGTACCCCGGGTATAGGGGTGGAGGTCAAGCACGCAGGTACCCCGGGTATAGGGGTGGAGGTCAAGCACGCAGGTACCCCGGGTATAGGGGTGGAGGTCAAGCACGCAGGTACCCGGGTATAGGGGTGGAGGTCAAGCACGCAGGTACCCCGGGTATAGGGGTGGAGGTCAAGCACGCAGGTACCCCGGGTATAGGGGTGGAGGTCAAGCACGCAGGTACCCCGGGTATAGGGGTGGAGGTCAAGCACGCAGGTACCCCGGGTATAGGGGTGGAGGTCGAGCACGCAGGTACCCCGGGTATAGGGGTGGAGGTCAAGCATGCAGGTACCCTGGGTATAGGGGTGGAGGTCAAGCACGCAGGTACCCCGGGTATAGGGGTGGAGGTCGAGCACGCAGGTACCCCGGGTATAGGGGTGGAGGTAAAGCACGCAGGTACCCCGGGTATAGGGGTGGAGGTCAAGCATGCAGGTACCCCGGGTATAGGGGTGGAGGTAAAGCACGCAGGTACCCCGGGTATAGGGGTGGAGGTAAAGCACGCAGGTACCCCGGGTATAGGGGTGGAGGTCAAGCACGCAGGTACCCCGGGTATAGGGGTGGAGGTCAAGCACGCAGGTACCCCGGGTATAGGGGTGGAGGTCAAGCACACAGGTACCCCGGGTATAGGGGTGGAGGTCAAGCACGCAGGTACCCCGGGTATAGGGGTGGAGGTCAAGCACGCAGGTACCCCGGGTATAGGGGTGGAGGTCAAGCACGCAGGTACCCTGGGTATAGGGGTGGAGGTCAAGCACGCAGGTACCCCGGGTATAGGGGTGGAGGTCGAGCACGCAGGTACCCCGGGTATAGGGGTGGAGGTAAAGCACGCAGGTACCCCGGGTATAGGGGTGGAGGTCAAGCACGCAGGTACCCCGGGTATAGGGGTGGAGGTAAAGCACGCAGGTACCCCGGGTATAGGGGTGGAGGTAAAGCACGCAGGTACCCCGGGTATAGGGGTCTAGGTCAAGCATGCAGGTACCCCGGGTATAGGGGTGGAGGTCGAGCACGCATGTACCCCGGGTATAGGGGTGGAGGTAAAGCACGCAGGTACCCCGGGTATAGGGGTGGAGGTCAAGCACGCAGGTACCCCGGGTATAGGGGTGGAGGTCAAGCACGCAGGTACCCCGGGTATAGGGGTGGAGGTCAAGCACACAGGTACCCCGGGCATAGGGGTGGAGGTCAAGCACGCAGGTACCCCGGGTATAGGGGTGGAGGTCAGCACGCAGGTACCCCGGGTATAGGGGTGGAGGTCAAGCACGCAGGTACCCCGGGTATAGGGGTGGAGGTCAAGCACGCAGGTACCCGGGTATAGGGGTGGAGGTCAAGCACGCAGGTACCCCGGGTATAGGGGTGGAGGTCAAGCACGCAGGTACCCCGGGTATAGGGGTGGAGGTCAAGCACGCAGGTACCCCGGGTATAGGGGTGGAGGTCAAGCACGCAGGTACCCCGGGTATAGGGGTGGAGGTCAAGCACGCAGGTACCCCGGGTATAGGGGTGGAGGTCAAGCACGCAGGTACCCCGGGTATAGGGGTGGAGGTCGAGCACGCAGGTACCCCGGGTATAGGGGTGGAGGTCAAGCATGCAGGTACCCTGGGTATAGGGGTGGAGGTCAAGCACGCAGGTACCCCGGGTATAGGGGTGGAGGTCGAGCACGCAGGTACCCCGGGTATAGGGGTGGAGGTAAAGCACGCAGGTACCCCGGGTATAGGGGTGGAGGTCAAGCACGCAGGTACCCCGGGTATAGGGGTGGAGGTAAAGCACGCAGGTACCCCGGGTATAGGGGTGGAGGTAAAGCACGCAGGTACCCCGGGTATAGGGGTGGAGGTCAAGCACGCAGGTACCCCGGGTATAGGGGTGGAGGTCAAGCACGCAGGTACCCCGGGTATAGGGGTGGAGGTCAAGCACGCAGGTACCCCGGGTATAGGGGTGGAGGTCAAGCACGCAGGTACCCCGGGTATAGGGGTGGAGGTCAAGCACGCAGGTACCCCGGGTATAGGGGTGGAGGTCAAGCACGCAGGTACCCCGGGTATAGGGGTGGAGGTCAAGCACGCAGGTACCCGGGTATAGGGGTGGAGGTCAAGCACGCAGGTACCCCGGGTATAGGGGTGGAGGTCAAGCACGCAGGTACCCCGGGTATAGGGGTGGAGGTCAAGCACGCAGGTACCCCGGGTATAGGGGTGGAGGTCAAGCACGCAGGTACCCCGGGTATAGGGGTGGAGGTCAAGCACGCAGGTACCCGGGTATAGGGGTGGAGGTCAAGCACGCAGGTACCCCGGGTATAGGGGTGGAGGTCGAGCACGCAGGTACCCCGGGTATAGGGGTGGAGGTCAAGCATGCAGGTACCCTGGGTATAGGGGTGGAGGTCAAGCACGCAGGTACCCCGGGTATAGGGGTGGAGGTCGAGCACGCAGGTACCCCGGGTATAGGGGTGGAGGTAAAGCACGCAGGTACCCCGGGTATAGGGGTGGAGGTCAAGCACGCAGGTACCCCGGGTATAGGGGTGGAGGTAAAGCACGCAGGTACCCCGGGTATAGGGGTGGAGGTAAAGCACGCAGGTACCCCGGGTATAGGGGTCTAGGTCAAGCATGCAGGTACCCCGGGTATAGGGGTGGAGGTCGAGCACGCATGTACCCCGGGTATAGGGGTGGAGGTAAAGCACGCAGGTACCCCGGGTATAGGGGTGGAGGTCAAGCACGCAGGTACCCCGGGTATAGGGGTGGAGGTCAAGCACGCAGGTACCCCGGGTATAGGGGTGGAGGTCAAGCACACAGGTACCCCGGGTATAGGGGTGGAGGTCAAGCACGCAGGTACCCCGGGTATAGGGGTGGAGGTCAAGCACGCAGGTACCCCGGGTATAGGGGTGGAGGTCAAGCACGCAGGTACCCCGGGTATAGGGGTGGAGGTCAAGCACGCAGGTACCCCGGGTATAGGGGTGGAGGTCAAGCACGCAGGTACCCCGGGTATAGGGGTGGAGGTCAAGCACGCAGGTACCCCGGGTATAGGGGTGGAGGTCAAGCACGCAGGTACCCCGGGTATAGGGGTGGAGGTCAAGCACGCAGGTACCCCGGGTATAGGGGTGGAGGTCAAGCACGCAGGTACCCCGGGTATAGGGGTGGAGGTCAAGCACGCAGGTACCCGGGTATAGGGGTGGAGGTCAAGCACGCAGGTACCCCGGGTATAGGGGTGGGGGTCGAGCACGCAGGTACCCCGGGTATAGGGGTGGAGGTCAAGCACGCAGGTACCCCGGGTATAGGGGTGGAGGTCAAGCACGCAGGTACCCCGGGTATAGGTGTGGAGGTCAAGCACGCAGGTACCCCGGGTATAGGGGTGGAGGTCAAGCACGCAGGTACCCCAGGTATAGGGGTGGAGGTCAAGCACGCAGGTACCCCGGGTATAGGGGTGGAGGTCAAGCACGCAGGTACCCCGGGTATAGGGGTGTCCGGGAGAATGCAGTAATTGCGTATACTCCATGAAAGATTTAAATCTCATCTTTCTGGTAAAAATAGCTGTACATTGCTGAGGTGTCGCCACTTCTGAGGACACAAGCTCCAGCACACAGTACAAATATGATAAAAATATGAAACATTCCCGCGATGTATTTTCTAATCAACTTAACTGTATGAATGAGTTTTGAAATTACATGTGTGTTCTAGATGCAGTATACATTTAAAAAAATGACTAACTATAAGATTTCAACTTCCTTAGTATTGTAAAATACATATGTGCGTACTTATTTTCTGAACGTGTCTTGATTAAAACATCTTTCCCTCGTCACTGTGTAGGTTTCCTGAAATCGTTAGAGACTCGTGTTCATCTCACATTTATATTGTCCATCTCTGACAAACAAAAAACATGTTGTGTTTGAAATCTTTGACTTATTTTAGTTTAGGCTATAAATTGATCTCTGATAGTGGTGTCATCACTGTAACACAATCTCCTTCTGCTTCTAGCTACCATACAGTTACTGTTTGCTAAACAAACACTAACTGTATGGTATCTGTTTGCTAAACAAACACTAACTGTATGGTATCTGTTTGCTAAACAAACACTAACTGTATGGTATCTGTTTGCTAAACAAACACTAACTGTATGGTATCTGTTTGCTAAACAAACACTAACTGTATGGTATCTGTTTGCTAAACAAACACTAACTGTATGGTATCTGTTTGCTAAACAAACACTAACTGTATGGTATCTGTTTGCTAAACAAACACTAACTGTATGGTATCTGTTTGCTAAACAAACACTAACTGTATGGTATCTGTTTGCTAAACAAACACTAACTGTATGGTATCTGTTTGCTAAACAAACACTAACTGTATGGTATCTAACTGTTAGCTAAACAAACACTAACTGTATGGTATCTAACTGTTAGCTAAACAAACACTAACTGTATGGTATCTAACTGTTAGCTAAACAAACACTAACTGTATGGTATCTGTTTGCTAAACAAACACTAACTGTATGGTATCTGTTTGCTAAACAAACACTAACTGTATGGTATCTAACTGTTAGCTAAACAAACACTAACTGTATGGTATCTGTTTGCTAAACAAACACTAACTGTATGGTATCTAACTGTTAGCTAAACAAACACTAACTGTATGGTATCTAACTGTTAGCTAAACAAACACTAACTGTATGGTATCTAACTGTTAGCTAAACAAACACTAACTGTATGGTATCTAACTGTTTGTTAAACAAACACTAACTGTATGGTATCTGTTTGCTAAACAAACACTAACTGTATGGTATATGTTTGCTAAACAAACACTAACTGTATGGTATCTAACTGTTAGCTAAACAAACACTAACTGTATGGTATCTGTTTGCTAAACAAACACTAACTGTATGGTATCTAACTGTTAGCTAAACAAACACTAACTGTGTGGTATCTGTTTGCTAAACAAACACTAACTGTATGGTATCTAACTGTTAGCTAAACAAACACTAACTGTATGGTATCTGACTGTTAGCTAAACAAACACTAACGGCATGGTATCTAACTGTTAGCTAAACAAACACTAACTGTATGGTATCTAACTGTTAGCTAAACAAACACTAACTGTATGGTATTTAACTGTTAGCTAAACAAACACTAACTGTATGGTATCTAACTGTTAGCTAAACAAACACTAACTGTATGGTATCTAACTGTTAGCTAAACAAACACTAACCATATTGTATCTAACTGTTAGCTAAACAAACACTAACTGTATGGTATCTGTTAGCTTAACAATCTCCACCAGGCACAGCCAGAAGAGGACTGGCCACCCCTCATAGCCTGGTTCCTCTCTAGGTGTATAATCTCCACCAGGCATAGCCAGAAGAGGACTGGCCACCCCTCATAGCCTGGTTCCTCTCTAGGTTTATAATCTCCACCAGGCACAGCCAGAAGAGGACTGGCCACCCCTCATAGCCTGGTTCCTCTCTAGGTGTATAATCTCCACCAGGCACAGCCAGAAGAGGACTGGCCACCCCTCATAGCCTGGTTCCTCTCTAGGTTTATAATCTCCACCCGGCACAGCCAGAAGAGGACTGGCCACCCCTCATAGCCTGGTTCCTCTCTTGGTGTATAATCTCCACCTGACACAGCCAGAAGAGGACTGGCCACCCCTCATAGCCTGGTTCCTCTCTAGGTTTATAATCTCCACCAGGCACAGCCAGAAGAGGACTGGCCACCCCTCATAGCCTGGTTCCTCTCTTGGTGTATAATCTCCACCAGGCACAGCCAGAAGAGGACTGGCCACCCCTCATAGCCTGGTTCCTCTCTAGGTGTATAATCTCCACCAGGCACAGCCAGAAGAGGACTGGCCACCCCTCATAGCCTGGTTCCTCTCTAGGTTTATAATCTCCACCAGGCACAGCCAGAAGAGGACTGGCCACCCCTCAGAGCCTGGTTCCTCTCTAGGTTTATAATCTCCACCAGGCACAGCCAAAAGAGGACTGGTCACCACTCATAGTCTGGTTCCTCTCTAGGTTTATAATCTCCACCAGGCACAGCCAGAAGAGGACTGGCCACCCCTCAGAGCCTGGTTCCTCTCTAGGTTTATAATCTCCACCAGGCACAGCCAAAAGAGGACTGGTCACCACTCATAGCCTGGTTCCTCTCTAGGTTTTGGCCTTTCTAGGGAGTTTTTCCTAGCCACTGTGCTTCTACACCTGCATTGCTTGCTGTTTGGGGTTTTAGGCTGGGTTTCTGTACAGCACTTTGAGATATCAGCTGATGTACAAAGGGCTATATAAATACATTTGATTTGATTTAAAATACATGTTACCAATGTAAAATACATGTTTTGTTACACCCGTGGTATACGGCCTCATATACAACGGCTGTCAGCCAATCAGCATTCATGGCTCAAACCACCCAGGTTAAGATACACTATAACCAAATGGCTCCTTTTCCCGAGAGCAAAGTAGTGCACTATATAGGAGATAGGGTCTCATTTAGGATGCAGCCTTGGCTTCGTGACATGTGATCGCTGGCTGCAATGTGTGCATTCTGTCACATGTTGACATATTTTGTCTCTGCATTAATATGAATATTGATTAATTACTCATATTATCCTGGTGAACCCGAAATGGATTATTCTGCCTGTCATGAAGGGTGATAAAAGACCATGATCAAAACAAGACATCAATTAGAATAAACTGAATTCATTAAACGGTCTTCTGTGATTCTGTGTTTATATTCTAAAATTGGCGTGCTGAACAAGCTAATATAGTAAACAATCGGACATAACGGAGGCCTGTGTAGCATTACGGAGGCCTGTGTAGCGTACCGGAGGCCTGTGTAGCGTAACGGAGGCCTGTGTAGCGTAACGGAGGCCTGTGTAGCGTAACGGAGACCTGTGTTGCGTAACAGAGACCTGTGTTGCGTAACAGAGACCTGTGTAGCGTAACAGAGGCCTGTGTAGCGTAACATAGGCCTGTGTAGCGTAACAGAGGCCTGTGTAGCATAGCGAAGGCCTACGTAGCATAGCGAAGGCCTACGTTGCATAGCAAAGGCCTACGTAGCATAGCGAAGGCCTACGTTGCATAGCAAAGGCCTACGTTGCATAGCAAAGGCCTACGTAGCATAGCCCTACGTAGCATAGCAAAGGCCTACGTAGCATAGCGAAGGCCTACGTTGCATAGCAAAGGCCTACGTAGCATAGCGAAGGCCTACGTTGCATAGCGAAGCCCTTACGTAGCATAGCAAAGGCCTATGTAGCATAGCGAAGGCCTACGTAGCATAGCGAAGCCCTTACGTAGCAGAGCGAAGGCCTACGTAGCATAGCGAAGCCCTTACGTAGCAGAGCGAAGGCCTACGTTGCATAGTGAAGGCCTACGTTGCATAGCGAAGGCCGACGTAGCATTGCGAAAGCCTACGTAGCATAGTAAATCTGGTAAGCATGGCTTAATGCCACTCCTATATCCTCAATCACAGCTAGGTCTTCACTAAATGGCTCTCACCAATCCAGCCACTTCAGACCTACGAATACATAATATAGGTATGGAGTAATCAACAATGTACATTTCAAGTTTGGAAACAGGGATCCTTGGTCTCTACTGCCTGCCAGTTAGTGCCAGACAACTATCAATGTCGAGGTGTCTTTGCAATGCCAGAAGCACCCCCAAAAGAAGATTGCTGCATTCAAGATGACATTTGTCAGATGCCTATTCTCCCGACGCGGTGTCTGAACTGGCGAGGAGAGCTAGTGTTAGGTGTCATTAAGCCCTTGTTTTGAGTGATGGGCTCTCCTAGCCCGGTGTGTAAATGACTCCAGTCACAACGTTAGCCCTCTGAGTAAGAAGCTCCGGAGAGCACATTACAGTCTAAAAGGACAGAGAACGTTGGAAAACAAATCGGCCGATACATCACCGCCGGAGGTTAATTAGATGCTATTATGTAATCTATCAGTGTGTAAAAAAAAAAAAAATTATCATTATGCTTCAGTCAGACACCACCCTTTTATCTAAATTTCTTGGGCGTTGTTGTCACTTTGTAAAGTTGTCAGGGAACCCATTAACGTGGTTCTCTCTGCCAAAGTTCTAGAGGGGGGGAGGAGCGGGAACATTTTGTTCTCTCTAGATGGCCGGTAAGGTGTTATAAATGTTTTAATAGTGAAATGGGTTACCCTCTCGTTCCTAGAGAGATGTAGAGAGAGGGAAGGAGAGAGATGAGGGGGAGAGAGATGTAGAGAGAGGAAAGGAGAGAGATGAGGGCGAGAGAGAGAGAGGTAGAAAGAGGGAAGGAGAGAGATGAGGGGGAGAGAGATGTAGAGAGAGGGAAGGAGAGAGATGAGGGGGAGAGAGAGAGGGGTAGAGAGTGGGGAGTGAGAGGTAGAGAGCGGGAAGGAGAGAGATGAGGGCGAGAGAGAGAGAGGTAGAAAGAGGGAAGGAGAGAGATGAGGGGGAGAGAGATGTAGAGAGAGGGAAGGAGAGAGATGAGGGGGAGAGAGAGATGGGTAGAGAGTGGGGGAGAGAGAGGTAGAGAGCGGGAAGGAGAGAGATGAGGGCGAGAGAGAGAGAGGTAGAAAGAGGGAAGGAGAGAGATGAGGGGGAGAGAGATGTAGAGAGAGGAAAGGAGAGAGATGAGGGGGAGAGAGAGAGGGGTAGAGAGTGGGGGGGAGAGAGAGGTAGAGAGCGGGAAGGAGAGAGATGAGGGCGAGAGAGAGAGAGGTAGAAAGAGGGAAGGAGAGAGATGAGGGGGAGAGAGATGTAGAGAGGGAAGGAGAGAGATGAGGGGGAGAGAGAGAGGGGTAGAGAGTGGGGGAGAGAGAGGTAGAGAGCGGGAAGGAGAGAGATGAGGGCGAGAGAGAGAGAGGTAGAAAGAGGGAAGGAGAGAGATGAGGGGGAGAGAGATGTAGAGAGCGAGAAGGAGAGAGATGAGGGGGAGAGAGAGGTAGAGAGCGGGAAGGAGAGAGATGAGGGGGAGAGAGAGGTAGAGAGCGGGAAGGAGAGAGATAAGGGCGAGAGAGAGAGAGGTAGAAAGAGGGAAGGAGAGAGATGAGAGAGAGGTAGAGAGAGGGAAGGAGAGAGATGAGAGAGGTGTGTGTGTGTGTGTGTGTGTGTGTGTGTGTGTGTGTGTGTGTGTGTGTGTGTGTGTGTGTGTGTGTGTGTGTGTGTGTGTGTGTGTGTGTGTGTGTGTGTGTGTGTGTGTGTCTTTCAGTTAGCAGATCTCAACCCAATTTAACAGTTATGTGAGATTCTGGAGTGGTGGTTTCCACCACCATCAGCAAACACCAAGTTCTGCAACTGTCCCAATATTCAAAGGTTTCCCAGAAATCCCTGTTGGAGGATTACGTCCAATGTGTTGCTTCTCTTCAGTCAAGGCTCTGTGCTGATTCGCTCTTGGAGATACTATACACTGTGCAGCGAGAGTCTCTCTGAAGGACTGTGATGATGTCATCCTTATCCCGTATCTTGTCAAATGAGAGTCTCTCTCTGAAGGACTGTGATGATGTCATCCTCATCCCGTATCTTGTCCAATGAGAGTCTCTCTCTGAAGGACTGTGATGATGTCATCCTCATCCCGTATCTTGTCAAGTGAGAGTCTCTCTGAAGGTCTGTGATGTCTTCAGGGTCAACATAGTCAGGATCATCAACGGTTTCATAGACATAAGGTATCAAGTGTTATTTGTCAAATGCTTCGTAGACAACAGGTGTAGACTAACAGTGAAATACTTCCCTTATTGGCCCTTCCCTTACCTGGCCCTTCCCTTACCTGGCCCTTCCCTTACCTGGCCCTTCCCCAGCCATTTTATTTGGCTCCTGACCATTATTGCTACTATTTTTGTGTTGATCGTATCTTTTGGGATTTTTGATACATGTGTTTTCATCTTCGTTTTCTATGACGAAAAGAGCTTCTGGACATCAGAACAGGGATCACTAACCTTCTAGACATCAGAACAGCGACCACTAACCTTCTAGACATCAGAACAGCGACCACTAACCTTCTAGGCATCAGAACAGCGACCACTAACCTTCTAGACATCAGAACAGCGATCCCTAACCTGCTAGACATCAGAACAGCGATCACTAACCTTCTAGACATCAGAACAGCGATCACTAACCTTCTAGACATCAGAACAGCGATCACTAACCTTCTAGACATCAGAACAGCGATCACTAACCTTCTAGACATCAGAACAGCGATCACTAACCTGCTAGACATCAGAACAGCGATCACTAACCTTCTAGACATCAGAACAGCGATCACTAACCTCCTAGACATCAGAACAGCGATCACTAACCTGCTAGACATCAGAACAGCGATCACTAACCTCCTGAACATCAGAACAGTGATCACTAACCTCCTAGACATCAGAACAGCGATCACTAACCTCCTGAACATCAGAACAGCGATCACTAACCTTCTAGACATCAGACCAGCGATCACTAACCTTCTAGACATCAGAACAGCGATCACTAACCTGCTAGACATCAGAACAGCGATCACTAACCTTCTAGACATCAGAACAGCGATCACTAACCTTCTAGACATCAGAACAGCGATCACTAACCTTCTAGACATCAGAACAGCGATCACTCACCTTCTAGACATCAGAACAGCGATCACTAACCTTCTAGACATCAGAACAGCGATCACTAACCTCCTAGACATCAGAACAGCGATCACTAACCTTCTAGACATCAGAACAGCGATCACTCACCTCCTAGACATCAGAACAGCGATCACTAACCTCCTAGACATCAGAACAGCGATCACTAACCTTCTAGATATCAGAACAGCGATCACTAACCTTCTAGATATCAGAACAGCGATCACTAACCTTCTAGACATCAGAACAGCGATCACTAACCCTCTAGACATCAGAACAGCGATCACTAACCTTCTAGACATCAGAACAGCGATCACTAACCTCCTAGACATCAGAACAGCGATCACTAACCTTCTAGATATCAGAACAGCGATCACTAACCTTCTAGACATCAGAACAGCGATCACTAACCTTCTAGACATCAGAACAGCGATCACTAACCTCCTAGACATCAGAACAGCGACCACTAACCTTCTAGACATCAGAACAGCGATCACTAACCTCCTAGACATCAGAACAGCGATCACTAACCTCCTAGACATCAGAACAGCGATCACTAACCTCCTAGACATCAGAACAGCGATCACTAACCTCCTAGATATCAGAACAGCGATCACTAACCTTCTAGATATCAGAACAGCGATCACTAACCTCCTAGACATTAGAACAGCGATCACTAACCTTCTATATATCAGAACAGCGATCACTAACCTTCTAGATATCAGAACAGCGATCACTAACCTTCTAGACATCAGAACAGCGATCACTAACCTTCTAGATATCAGAACAGCGATCACTAACCTTCTAGATATCAGAACAGCGATAACTAACCTCCTAGACATCAGAACAGCGATCACTAACCTTCTAGATATCAGAACAGCGATCACTAACCTTCTAGACATCAGAACAGTGATCACTAACCTTCTAGACATCAGAACAGCGATCACTAACCTGCTAGACATCAGAACAGCGATCACTAACCTTCTACATTTACATTTACAGTTAAGTAATTTAGCAGACGCTCTTATCCAGAGCGACTTACAAAATTGGTGCATACACCTTATGGCATCCAGTGGAACAGCCACTTACATCTAAATCTTTTTTTTTTTTGGGGGAGAAGGGGGTGAGAAGGATTACTTACCCTTACTTACCCTATCCTAGGTATTCCTTGAAGAGGTGGGGTTTCAGGTGTCTCCGGAAGGTGGTGATTGACTCCGCTGTCCTGGCGTCGTGAGGGAGTTTGTTCCACCATTGGGGGGCCAGAGCAGCGAACAGTTTTGACTGGGCTGAGCGGGAACTGTACTTCCTCAGTGGTAGGGAGGCGAGCAGGCCAGAGGTGGATGAACGCAGTGCCCTTGTTTGGGTGTAGGGCCTGATCAGAGCCTGGAGGTACTGAGGTGCCGTTCCCCTCACAGCTCCGTAGGCAAGCACCATGGTCTTGTAGCGGATGCGAGCTTCAACTGGAAGCCAGTGGAGAGAGCGGAGGAGCGGGGTGACGTGCGAGAACTTGGGAAGGTTGAACACCAGACGGGCTGCGGCGTTCTGGATGAGTTGTAGGGGTTTAATGGCACAGGCAGGGAGCCCAGCCAACAGCGAGTTGCAGTAATCAAGACGGGAGATGACAAGTGCCTGGATTAGGACCTGCGCCGCTTCCTGTGTGAGGCAGGGTCGTACCCTGCGGATTTTGTAGAGCATGAACCTACAGGAACGGGACACCGCCTTGATGTTAGTTGAGAACGTCAGGGTGTTGTCCAGGATCACGCCAAGGTTCTTAGCGCTCTGGGAGGAGGACACAGTGGAGTTGTCAACCGTGATGGCGAGATCATGGAACGGGCAGTCCTTCCCCGGGAGGAGGAGGAGCTCCGTCTTGCTGAGGTTCAGCTTGAGGTGGTGATCCGTCATCCACACTGATATGTCTGCCAGACATGCAGAGATGCGATTCGCCACCAGGTCATCAGAAGGGGGAAAGGAGAAGATTAATTGTGTGTCGTCTGCATAGCAATGATAGGAGAGACCATGTGAGGTTATGACAGAGCCAAGTGACTTGGTGTATAGCGAGAATAAGAGAGGGCCTAGAACAGAGCCCTGGGGACACCAGTGGTGAGAGCGCGTGGTGAGGAGACAGATTCTCGCCACGCCACCTGGTAGGAGCGACCTGTCAGGTAGGACGCAATCCAAGCGTGGGCCGCGCCGGAGATGCCCAACTCGGAGAGGGTGGAGAGGAGGATCTGATGGTTCACAGTATCGAAGGCAGCCGATAGGTCTAGAAGGATGAGAGCAGAGGAGAGAGAGTTAGCTTTAGCAGTGCGGAGCGCCTCCGTGACACAGAGAAGAGCAGTCTCAGTTGAATGACTAGTCTTGAAACCTGACTGATTTGGATCAAGAAGGTCATTCTGAGAGAGATAGCGGTAGAGCTGGCCAAGGACGGCACGCTCAAGAGTTTTGGAGAGAAAAGAGAGAAGGGATACTGGTCTGTAGTTGTTGACATCGGAGGGATCGAGTGTAGGTTTTTTCAGAAGGGGTGCAACTCTCGCTCTCTTGAAGACGGGGTGGCCAGCGGTCAGGGATGAGTTGATGAGCGAGGTGAGGTAAGGGAGAAGGTCTCCGGAAATGGTCTGGAGAAGAGAGGAGGGGATAGGGTCAAGCGGGCAGGTTGTTGGGCGGCCGGCCGTCACAAGACGCGAGATTTCATCTGGAGAGAGAGGGGAGAAAGAGGTCAGAGCATAGGGTGGGGCAGTGTGAGCAGAACCAGCGGTGTCGTTTGACTTAGCAAACGAGGATCGGATGTCGTCGACCTTCTTTTCAAAATGGTTGACGAAGTCATCTGCAGAGAGGGAGGAGGGGGGATTCAGGAGGGAGGAGAAGGTGGCAAAGAGCTTCCTAGGGTTAGAGGCAGATGCTTGGAATTTAGAATGGTAGAAAGTGGCTTTAGCAGCAGAGACAGAGGAGGAAAATGTAGAGAGGAGGGAGTGAAAGGATGCCAGGTCCGCAGGGAGGCGAGTTTTCCTCCATTTCCGCTCGGCTGCCCGGAGCCCGGAGCGATCACTAACCGTCTAGGCATCAGAACAGCGATCACTAACCTTCTAGACATCAGAACAGCGATCACTAACCTTCTAGACATCAGAACAGCGATCACTAACCTTCTAGACATCAGAACAGCGATCACTAACCTTCTAGACATCAGAACAGCGATCACTAACCTTCTAGGCATCAGAACAGCGATCACTAACCTTCTAGACATCAGAACAGCGATCACTAACCTTCTAGACATCAGAACAGCGATCACTAACCTTCTAGACATCAGAACAGCGATCACTAACCTGCTAGGCATCAGAACAGCGATCACTAACCTTCTAGACATCAGAACAGCGATCACTAACCTTATAGACATCAGAACAGCGATCACTAACCTTCTAGACATCAGAACAGCGATCACTAACCTTCTAGGCATCAGAACAGCGACCACTAACCTTCTAGACATCAGAACAGCGATCCCTAACCTGCTAGACATCAGAACAGCGATCACTAACCTTCTAGGCATCAGAACAGCCAGCGATCACTAACCTGCTAGACATCAGAACAGCGATCACTAACCTCCTAGACATCAGAACAGCGATCACTAACCTGCTAGACATCAGAACAGCGATCACTAACCTCCTGAACATCAGAACAGTGATCACTAACCTCCTAGACATCAGAACAGCGATCACTAACCTCCTGAACATCAGAACAGCGATCACTAACCCTCTAGACATCAGAACAGCGATCACTAACCTCCTGAACATCAGAACAGCGATCACTAACCTTCTAGACATCAGAACAGCGATCACTAACCTTCTAGGCATCAGAACAGCGATCACTAACCTTCTAGACATCAGAACAGCGATCACTAACCTTCTAGACATCAGAACAGCGATCACTAACCTCCTAGACATCAGAACAGCGATCACTAACCTTCTAGATATCAGAACAGCGATCACTAACCTTCTAGATATCAGAACAGCGATCACTAACCTTCTAGACATCAGAACAGCGATCACTAACCCTCTAGACATCAGAACAGCGATCACTAACCTTCTAGACATCAGAACAGCGATCACTAACCTCCTAGACATCAGAACAGCGATCACTAACCTTCTAGATATCAGAACAGCGATCACTAACCTTCTAGACATCAGAACAGCGATCACTAACCTTCTAGATATCAGAACAGCGATCACTAACCTTCTAGATATCAGAACAGCGATCACTAACCTGCTAGACATCAGAACAGCGATCACTAACCTTCTAGACATCAGAACAGCGATCACTAACCTTCTAGGCATCAGAACAGCGATCACTATCCTTCTAGATATCAGAACAGCGATCACTAACCTTCTAGACATCAGAACAGCGATCACTAACCTTCTAGGCATCAGAACAGCGATCACTAACCTTCTAGACATCAGAACAGCGATCACTAACCTTCTAGACATCAGAACAGCGATCACTAACCTTCTAGACATCAGAACAGCGATCACTAACCTTCTAGACATCAGAACAGCGATCACTAACCTGCTAGGCATCAGAACAGCGATCACTAACCTTCTAGACATCAGAACAGCGATCACTAACCTTCTAGACATCAGAACAGCGATCACTAACCTTCTAGACATCAGAACAGCGATCACTAACCTTCTAGACATCAGAACAGCGATCACTAACATTCTAGACATCAGAACAGCGATCACTAACCTTCTAGATATCAGAACAGCGATCACTAACCTCCTAGACATCAGAACAGCGATCACTAACCTTCTAGGCATCAGAACAGCGATCACTAACCTGCTAGACATCAGAACAGCGATCACTAACCTGCTAGACATCAGAACAGCGATCACTAACCTCCTAGACATCAGAACAGCGATCACTAACCTTCTAGACATCAGAACAGCGATCACTAACCTGCTAGACATCAGAACAGCGATCACTAACCTCCTAGACATCAGAACAGCGATCACTAACCTCCTAGACATCAGAACAGCGATCACTAACCTCCTAGACATCAGAACAGCGATCACTAACCTCCTAGACATCAGAACAGCGATCACTAACCTCCTAGACATCAGAACAGCGATCACTAACCTTCTGGACATCAGAACAGCGATCTCTAACCTTCTAGACATCAGAACAGCGATCACTAACCTCCTAGACATCAGAACAGCGATCACTAACCTTCTGGACATCAGAACAGCGATCACTCACCTTCTAGACATCAGAACAGCGATCACTAACCTTCTAGACATCAGAACAGCGACCACTAACCTTCTAGACATCAGAACAGCGATCACTAACCTTCTAGACATCAGAACAGCGATCACTAACCTCCTAGACATCAGAACAGCGATCACTAACCTGCTAGACATCAGAACAGCGATCACTAACCTTCTAGACATCAGAACAGCGACCACTAACCTTCTAGACATCAGAACAGCGATCACTAATCTCCTAGACATCAGAACAGCGATCACTAACCTGCTAGACATCAGAACAGCGATCACTAACCTGCTAGACATCAGAACAGCGATCACTAACCTCCTAGACATCAGAACAGCGATCACTAACCTCCTAGACATCAGAACAGCGATCACTAACCTCCTAGACATCAGAACAGCGATCACTAACCTCCTAGACATCAGAACAGCGATCACTAACCTGCTAGACATCAGAACAGCGATCACTAACCTTCTAGACATCAGAACAGTGATCACTAACCTCCTAGATATCAGAACAGCGATCACTCACCTTCTAGACATCAGAACAGCGATCACTAACCTGCTAGACATCAGAACAGCGATCACTAACCTTCTAGACATCAGAACAGCGACCACTAACCTTCTAGACATCAGAACAGCGATCACTAACCTTCTAGACATCAGAACAGCGATCACTAACCTTCTAGACATCAGAACAGCGATCACTAACCTTCTAGACATCAGAACAGCGATCACTAACCTTCTAGACATCAGAACAGCGATCACTAACCTCCTAGACATCAGAACAGCGATCACTAACCTTCTAGACATCAGAACAGCGATCACTAACCTGCTAGACATCAGAACAGCGATCACTAACCTCCTAGACATCAGAACAGCGATCACTAACCTTCTAGACATCAGAACAGCGATCACTAACCTCCTAGACATCAGAACAGCGATCACTAACCTCCTAGACATCAGAACAGCGATCACTAACCTCCTAGACATCAGAACAGCGATCACTAACCTTCTGGACATCAGAGCAGCGATCTCTAACCTTCTAGACATCAGAACAGCGATCACTAACCTCCTAGACATCAGAACAGCGATCACTAACCTTCTGGACATCAGAACAGCGATCACTCACCTTCTAGACATCAGAACAGCGATCACTAACCTTCTAGACATCAGAACAGCGACCACTAACCTTCTAGACATCAGAACAGCGATCACTAACCTCCTAGACATCAGAACAGCGATCACTAACCTTCTGGACATCAGAACAGCGATCACTAACCTTCTAGACATCAGAACAGCGATCACTCACATTCTGGACATCAGAACAGCGATCACTCACCTTCTAGACATCAGAACAGCGATCACTAACCTTCTAGACATCAGAACAGCGATCACTAACCTTCTAGACATCAGAACAGCGATCACTAACCTTCTAGACATCAGAACAGCGATCACTAACCTTCTAGACATCAGAACAGCGATCACTAACCTTCTAGACATCAGAACAGCGATCACTAACCTCCTAGACATCAGAACAGCGATCACTAACCTGCTAGACATCAGAACAGCGATCACTAACCTCCTAGACATCAGAACAGCGATCACTAACCTTCTAGATATCAGAACAGCGACCACTAACCTTCTAGACATCAGAACAGCGATCACTAACCTCCTAGACATCAGAACAGCGATCACTAACCTGCTAGACATCAGAACAGCGATCACTAACCTGCTAGACATCAGAACAGCGATCACTAACCTCCTAGACATCAGAACAGCGATCACTAACCTCCTAGACATCAGAACAGCGATCACTAACCTTCTAGACATCAGAACAGCGATCACTAACCTTCTAGACATCAGAACAGCGATCACTAACCTTCTAGACATCAGAACAGCGATCACTAACCTGCTAGACATCAGAACAGCGATCACTAACCTCCTAGACATCAGAACAGCGATCACTAACCTCCTAGACATCAGAACAGCGATCACTAACCTTCTAGATATCAGAACAGCGATCACTAACCTCCTAGACATCAGAACAGCGATCACTAACCTTCTAGATATCAGAACAGCGATCACTAACCTTCTAGACATCAGAACAGCGACCACTAACCTGCTAGACATCAGAACAGCGATCACTAACCTCCTAGACATCAGAACAGCGATCACTAACCTTCTAGACATCAGAACAGCGATCACTAACCTTCTAGACATCAGAACAGCGATCACTAACCTCCTAGACATCAGAACAGCGATCACTAACCTTCTAGACATCAGAACAGCGATCACTAACCTCCTAGACATCAGAACAGCGATCACTAACCTCCTAGACATCAGAACAGCGATCACTAACCTTCTAGACATCAGAACAGCGATCACTAACCTCCTAGACATCAGAACAGCGATCACTAACCTCCTAGACATCAGAACAGCGATCACTAACCTTCTAGACATCAGAACAGCGATCACTAACCTCCTAGACATCAGAACAGCGATCACTAACCTGCTAGACATCAGAACAGCGATCACTCACCTCCTAGACATCAGAACAGCGATCACTAACCTCCTAGACATCAGAACAGCGATCACTAACCTCCTAGACATCAGAACAGTGATCACTAACCTCCTAGACATCAGAACAGCGATCACTAACCTTCACCTTGATTTGGATGAGGATTTTAAGGCGTTGACGACAAAGGACATACTACTCATCCCAGACCCAAATCCCAGACCAGGCCCAAATCCCAGACCAGGCCCAAATCCCAGACCAGGCCCCAATCCCAGACCAGGCCCAAATCCCAGACCAGGCCCAAATCCCAGACCAGGCCCAAATCCCAGACCAGGCCCAAATCCCAGACCCAAATCCCAGACCAGGCCCAAATCCCAGACCAGGCCCAAATCCCAGACCAGGCCCAAATCCCAGACCAGGCCCAAATCCCAGACCAGACCCAAATCCCAGACCAGGCCCAAATCCCAGACCAGACCCAAATCCCAGACCAGGCCCAAATCCCAGACCAGGCCCAAATCCCAGACCAGGCCCAAATCCCAGACCAGGCCCAAATCCCAGACCAGGCCCAAATCCCAGACCAGACCCAAATCCCAGACCAGGCCCAAATCCCAGACCAGGCCCAAATCCCAGACACTTGAAAAAGGAATGAGGCGTTGTTGTAGAGACAAAACAACGTCGGCGAGTTGATAAACTGCCTCTACCCTCCGTTCTATTGGCAAACGTGGAATTACTGGAGACTGTCTAATTTTTCTCTGAATTTGTGGCTGATTCAAGTACATGGAAAATATAAATCAAGCTGTTGTTTTTTCTCTGTCAGCTGGAAAGAAGTGCAGTTATGTCTAATATTTAAGGAAGACTAAGGGATCTGCTTGTCTGAGATAGAATACCTCAAGATAACTTTAATAGTGTGTTCTACAAATTTTTAATCTCAATTTTTCATAGCTGTCTATTTACCACCTCAAACTGATGCACTAAGACCAGACTCAACCATCTGCACAAGGACATAAGTAAGAACATGCTCATCCGGACGTAGCGCTCCTAGTGGCCGGTGATTTTAATGCACAAATCTGTTTTACTTAAATTCTAATAGCATGTCAACTGTCACCAGGTGAAAAAAACTTGACAGCAGTTTTACTCCACACACATACAAAGCTATCCCTCATCCTCCATTTACCCAATCTGAACTCTATCCTGGTTAGTGGTTAGAGGCAGGTAGTCTAGTGGTTAGAGCAGGTAGCCTAGTGGTTGGAGCAGGTAGCCTAGTGGTTAGAGTAGGTAGCCTAGTGGTTAGAGCAGGTAGCCTAGTGGTTAGAGCAGGTAGCCTAGTGGTTAGAGCAGATAGCCTAGTGGTTAGAGCAGGTAGTCTAGTGGTTAGAGCAGGTAGCCTAGTGGTTAGAGGCAGGTAGTCTAGTGGTTAGAGCAGGTAGCCTAGTGGTTGGAGCAGGTAGCCTAGTGGTTAGAGCAGGTAGCCTAGTGGTTAGAGCAGGTAGCCTAGTGGTTAGAGAAGGTAGCCTAGTGGTTAGAGCAGATAGCCTAGTGGTTAGAGCAGGTAGTCTAGTGGTTAGAGCAGGTAGCCTAGTGGTTAGAGCAGGTAGCCTAGTGGTTAGAGCAGGTAGCCTAGTGGTTAGAGCAGATAGCACGGAATGGGCACGGAAACAAAACGTGTTTCTAAAATCATCAAAGACTAATTATTTCAACCTAAAGCATTTCATAAAGACATTTATAGTACAACATTATGGGGAATGGGAATGAGAGGGCTACTTACAGTGTTGGGAAGGGATCACAGCAGTGACTGAATGAGGGTATGATGCATGAGTTTGAGGTGTTCAGAGGCTTGACTTCAGTGCAGGACAGGACTTGACAAGACAAAAAACAATCACGCAACACAGTTAGACAAATCAAATCAAATCAAATAAAATGTATTTATATAGCCCTTCGTACATCAGCTGATATCTCAAAGTGCTGTACAGAAACCCAGCCTAAAACCCCAAACAGCAAACAATGCAGGACAATAGAGCTAAGAATGAGTTAGTTCAGGAAGTTAAATGTTCGATGCGTAATAACGTGATCGACTCTACATACAGTAATGAGGGAACATTGACAGGTGTACAGGGATTGGAAGGGAAACATTCAACGTGCCAGTGGATGAATGGGCACATGAGACGTTGTGGCTTCAGTTCAGGTCAGGAGAGAGTTGACGATGGCAGTGGAGTGGAGTAGTCATCGCCTCTTAAATCAGGGAGAAGGAGGGGTCTTAGCTGTAAGTACAAATAGCAGATACATTCCATTACAGCTGCGCCTTCGCAGCTTTGGAGAATGAGTTCTATGAACTTCTATGAAGTTAATCCATTCAGACATCTCAAAATGCCTAAAGGCAAACAGACTGGTGGCACCGTAGGTCCCAGAGTGGTCAGACTGGTGGTAGGTCCCAGAGTGGTCAGACTGGTCAGACTGGTGGCACCATAGGTCCCAGAGTGGTCAGACTGGTCAGACTGGTGGCACCATAGGTCCCAGAGTGGTCAGACTGGTGGTAGGTCCCAAAGTGGTCAGACTGGTCAGACTGGTGGCACCATAGGTCCCAGAGTGGTCAGACTGGTGGCACCATAGGTCCCAGAGAGGTCAGACTGGTGGTAGGTCCAAGAGTGCTCAGACTGGTGGCACCATAGATCCTAGAGCGGTCAGACTGGTGGCACCATAGGTCCCAGAGTGGTCAGACTGGTGGTAGGTCCAAGAGTGGTCAGACTGGTGGCACCATAGGTCCCAGAGTGGTCAGACTGGTCAGACTGGTGGCACCATAGGTCCCAGAGTGGTCAGACTGGTGGTAGGTCCCAGAGTGGTCAGACTGGTGGCACTTCAGGTCCCAGAGTGGTCAGACTGGTCAGACTGGTGGCACCATAGGTCCCAGAGCGGTCAGACTGGTGGTAGGTCCCAGAGTGGTCAGACTGGTGGCACCTCAGGTCCCATAGTGGTCAGACTGGTCAGACTGGTGGCACCATAGGTCCCAGAGTGGTCAGACTGGTCAGACTGGTGGCACTTCAGGTCCTAGAGTGGTCAGACTGGTCAGACTGGTGGCACCATAGGTCCCAGAGTGGTCAGACTGGTGGCACCGTAGGTCCCAGAGAGGTCAGACTGGTGGCACCTCAGGTCCCAGAGTGGTCAGACTGGTCAGACTGGTGGCACTTCAGGTCCCAGAGTGGTCAGACTGGTCAGACTGGTGGCACCATAGGTCCCAGAGAGGTCAGACTGGTGGCACCATAGGTCCCAGAGTGGTCAGACTGGTCAGACTGGTGGCACTTCAGGTCCCAGAGTGGTCAGACTGGTCAGACTGGTGGCACCATAGGTCCAAGAGCGGTCAGACTGGTGGTAGGTCCCAGAGTGGTCAGACTGGTGGCACCATAGGTCCCAGAGTGGTCAGACTGGTGGCACCATAGGTCCAAGAGCAGTCAGACTGGTGGCACCATAGGTCCCAGAGTGGTCAGACTGGTGGCACCATAGGTCCCAGAGCGGTCAGACTGGTGGCACCATAGGTCCCAGAGTGGTCAGACTGGTCAGACTGGTGGCACCATAGGTCCCAGAGCGGTCAGAGTGGTCAGACTGGTGGCACCATAGGTCCCAGAGCGGTCAGACTAATGGCACCATAGGTCCCAGAGCGGTCAGACTGGTCAGACTGGTGGCACCATAGGTCCCAGAGTGGTCAGACTGGTGGCACCATAGGTCCCAGAGAGGTCAGACTGGTGGCACCTCAGGTCCCAGAGTGGTCAGACTGGTCAGACTGGTGGCACTTCAGGTCCCAGAGTGGTCAGACTGGTCAGACTGGTGGCACCATAGGTCCCAGAGTGGTCAGACTGGTGGCACCGTAGGTCCCAGAGAGGTCAGACTGGTGGCACCTCAGGTCCCAGAGTGGTCAGACTGGTGGCACTTCAGGTCCCAGAGTGGTCAGACTGGTCAGACTGGTGGCACCATAGGTCCCAGAGAGGTCAGACTGGTGGCACCATAGGTCCCAGAGTGGTCAGACTGGTCAGACTGGTGGCACTTCAGGTCCCAGAGTGGTCAGACTGGTCAGACTGGTGGCACCATAGGTCCAAGAGCGGTCAGACTGGTGGTAGGTCCCAGAGTGGTCAGACTGGTGGCACCATAGGTCCCAGAGTGGTCAGACTGGTGGCACCATAGGTCCAAGAGCAGTCAGACTGGTGGCACCATAGGTCCCAGAGTGGTCAGACTGGTGGCACCATAGGTCCCAGAGCGGTCAGACTGGTGGCACCATAGGTCCCAGAGTGGTCAGACTGGTCAGACTGGTGGCACCATAGGTCCCAGAGCGGTCAGAGTGGTCAGACTGGTGGCACCATAGGTCCCAGAGCGGTCAGACTAATGGCACCATAGGTCCCAGAGCGGTCAGACTGGTCAGACTGGTGGCACCATAGGTCCCAGAGTGGTCAGACTGGTGGCACCATAGGTCCCAGAGAGGTCAGACTGGTGGCACCTCAGGTCCCAGAGTGGTCAGACTGGTCAGACTGGTGGCACTTCAGGTCCCAGAGTGGTCAGACTGGTCAGACTGGTGGCACCATAGGTCCCAGAGAGGTCAGACTGGTGGCACCATAGGTCCCAGAGTGGTCAGACTGGTCAGACTGGTGGCACTTCAGGTCCCAGAGTGGTCAGACTGGTCAGACTGGTGGCACCATAGGTCCAAGAGCGGTCAGACTGGTGGTAGGTCCCAGAGTGGTCAGACTGGTGGCACCATAGGTCCCAGAGTGGTCAGACTGGTGGCACCATAGGTCCCAGAGCGGTCAGACTGGTGGCACCTCAGGTCCCAGAGTGGTCAGACTGGTGGCACCATAGGTCCCAGAGCGGTCAGACTGGTCAGACTGGTGGCACCATAGGTCCCAGAGCGGTCAGACTGGTCAGACTGGTGGCACCATAGGTCCCAGAGCGGTCAGACTAATGGCACCATAGGTCCCAGAGCGGTCAGACTGGTCAGACTGGTGGCACCATAGGTCCCAGAGTGGTCAGACTGGTGGCACCATAGGTCCCAGAGAGGTCAGACTGGTGGCACCTCAGGTCCCAGAGTGGTCAGACTGGTCAGACTGGTGGCACTTCAGGTCCCAGAGTGGTCAGACTGGTCAGACTGGTGGCACCATAGGTCCCAGAGAGGTCAGACTGGTGGCACCATAGGTCCCAGAGTGGTCAGACTGGTCAGACTGGTGGCACTTCAGGTCCCAGAGTGGTCAGACTGGTCAGACTGGTGGCACCATAGGTCCAAGAGCGGTCAGACTGGTGGTAGGTCCCAGAGTGGTCAGACTGGTGGCACCATAGGTCCCAGAGCGGTCAGACTGGTCAGACTGGTGGCACCATAGGTCCAAGAGCGGTCAGACTGGTGACACCATAGGTCCCAGAGTGGTCAGACTGGTGGCACCATAGGTCCCAGAGTGGTCAGACTGGTGGCACCATAGGTCCCAGAGTGGTCAGACTGGTGGTAGGTCCCAGGGTGGTCAGACTGGTGGCACCATAGGTCCAAGAGCGGTCAGACTGGTGGCACCATAGGTCCCAGAGTGGTCAGACTGGTGGCACCATAGGTCCCAGAGCGGTCAGACTGGTCAGACTGGTGGCACCATAGGTCCAAGAGCGGTCAGACTGGTGGCACCATAGGTCCCAGAGCGGTCAGACTGGTCAGACTGGTGGCACCATAGGTCCCAGAGTGGTCAGACTGGTGGCACCATAGGTCCCAGAGCGGTCAGGCTGGTGGCACCGTAGGTCCCAGAGTGGTCAGACTGGTCAGACTGGTGGCACCATAGGTCCCAGAGTGGTCAGACTGGTGGCACCATAGGTCCCAGAGTGGTCAGACTGGTCAGACTGGTGGCAGCATAGGTCCCAGAGCGGTCAGACTGGTGGCCGGTCCCAGAGCGGTCAGACTGGTGGCACCATAGGTACTTTTAAACCAATGGAAAGGGGATGTGATTGGGTAATGGAAACAGGAGGAGGTGTGTCTTCAGATTGATGACTGATTGGGGAATGATGATTGCCACCTGTGAGGGGAGAAGGAGAGAAAATAAATACACACACACACACACACACACAGATACCTGTATCTGGAACATAGGCTTATAGTTGGGCATTGAAAAACATAATCCATTCTTTGGCTATTTAAATCTCTCTCTCCCGCCTTGACCAATGACACAAAAGAGATGAGATAGGGATTAAAAAGTAATGACCTCAATGTAGATACACTAGTTGATGCAGAACATAGGCCATACATTTGAACGTTTTCTTTCCCAATTAGATTTTTTCTTCAATGTATTTTTATCTAGACAAATGGCACGCTGTGAGCTGTGTTAAAACACTCAACATAGACGTTATCTGTAACACGGTAAAAATATGCTCATGATTGGTACTGTACGTGTAAAACAATGGAAGCAGACTGCATCTTACTCCACACTTCATTACTATCTCCTTTCTTTAACAAAAGGTCAAGCCTTCCTCAGTAACCACCAATTTAAAAGCGATCAATACACTTCCTTTGTGTATTTTTTGAAGGGAATACGAGCTGTGTTGAATTAGAAACTCTGACAATGAGACTCAGCCACCAAATTGAGTCTCTGTTGTAAAGACCAAAGTGCACAATGTCGGTCGGCCCTTTTCTTGTCTGAATGGCCAGTAAATTCCCCAACAAAACCCTCCTTTCCTTCTTATTGGCCTCATTGCGTTGCATTAATCTTAAACGGCATCCCAAATGGCAACCCATTAATAGACTAACTGTCTTCAAAGTAACGGCTCGGGACGTCGGGTTTGAAATAAAAGCTTCCCTATATGAGCATCATCCCACATGGCAACCTATTCCCTACAACAGTATCATCCCACATGGCAACCTATTCCCTACAACAGTATCATCCCACATGGCAACCTATTCCCTACAACAGTATCATCCCACATGGCAACCTATTCCCTACATCAGGATTATCAACTACATTCAGTCGTAGTTGATGCGGAGGTTCGGGGCAAATTGGCAAATTGACTGCAAGAATCTCAAACAGATATGATATTTGACTAAAACAAAATGATTTCAAACCTTGACTACATTTGTCTACGATCGTGTGCCTGTCTACTATACGTGGGAATACTTAAGAACAGATTTCTATAAATTATAAATAATAATAAATCAATTATATAAATCAATTGGAGCTGATTTCCTGTTTTTTTAAGGTCTTTTATGTCCAAAAAAGAACAAAAAAAACATATAAACGAAATATATATATATATATAGAAAAACTGAGCAAACTGTCAAATAAAACCATCCGTGGGAATCCCTGCCCCATAATGCACTACTTTAGACCAGGACCCAGGGAAGAGGGTGCTATTAAGACTGTAAGGGTTCTCGTCCTCCTCTACTGAGGAGGAGTAGCGAGAAGGATCGGAGGACCAATGCGCAGCGTGGTAAGTGTCCATAATGTTTAGAATAAGATATAAACTGAGGAGGAGTAGCGAGAAGGATCGGAGGACCAATGTACAGCGTGGTAAGTGTCCATAATGTTTAGAATAAGATATAAACTGAGGAGGAGTAGCGAGAAGGATCGGAGGACCAATGCGTAGTGTGGTAAGTGTCCATAATATTTATAATAAGATACAAACTAAGGAGGAGTAGCGAGAAGGATCGGAGGACCAATGCACAGCGTGGTAAGTGTCCATAATGTTTAGAATAAGATATAAACTGAGGAGGAGTAGCGAGAAGGACCAATGTACAGTGTGGTAAGTGTCCATAATATTTATAATAAGATACAAACTGAGGAGGAGTAGCGAGAAGGATCGGAGGACCAATGCGCAGCGTGGTAAGTGTCCATAATGTTTATAATAAGATACAAACTAAGGAGGAGTAGCGAGAAGGATCGGAGGACCAATGCACAGCGTGGTAAGTGTCCATAATGTTTAGAATAAGATATAAACTGAGGAGGAGTAACGAGAAGGATCGGAGGACCAATGCACAGCGTGGTAAGTGTCCATAATATTTATAATAAGATACAAACTGAGGAGGAGTAGCGAGAAGGATCGGAGGACCAATGTACAGTGTGGTAAGTGTCCATAATATTTATAATAAGATATAAACTTTGATGAATAGCTGATTTGATGAGCGAGTTTATTACCAAGTGCATCGGTGATGTTGTATCCACAGCGTCGATTAAAACATTTCACAACGTTTCCCCAACCAGAAACCGTGGATTGATTCGTGCCAAACTGAAAGCGCAAACCACTGCTTTTAGTCAGGGCAAGGTGACCGGAAACATGACCGAAAACAAACAGTGTAGCTATTCCCTCCGCAAGGTTTTATCGGTGGTGACAGTGTTTTCCTCAGTGCTGTGGGCAGCTGAAGGAGGTGCTCTTATTCTCCATGGACTTTACAGTGTCCCAGAACGTTTTGGAGTTAGTGCTACAGGATACATTTACATTACATTTTACATTTAAGTCATTTAGCAGACGCTCTTATCCAGAGCGACTTACAAATTGGTGCATTCACCTTATGACATCCAGTGGAACAGCCACTTTACAATAGTGAATCTAAATCTTTTAAGGGGGGGTGAGAAGGATTACTTTATCCTATCCTAGGTATTCCTTAAAGAGGTGGGGTTTCATGTGTCTCCGGAAGGTGGTGATTGACTCCGCTGTCCTGGCGTCGTGAAGGAGTGTGTTCCACCATTGGGGAGCCAGAGCAGCGAACAGTTTTGACTGGGCTGAGCGGGAACTGTACTTCCTCAGTGGTAGGGAGGCGAGCAGGCCAGAGGTGGATGAACGCAGTGCCCTTGTTTGGGTGTAGGGCCTGATCAGAGCCTGGAGGTACTGAGGTGCCGTTCCCCTCACAGCTCCGTAGGCAAGCACCATGGTCTTGTAGCGGATGCGAGCTTCAACTGGAAGCCAGTGGAGAGAGCGGAGGAGCGGGGTGACGTGAGAGAACTTGGGAAGGTTGAACACCAGACGGGCTGCAGCGTTCTGGATGAGTTGTAGGGGTTTGTAGTTGTAGGGGATACAAATTTCTGTTTGAAAAAGCTAGCCGTAGCTTTCCTTACTGACTGTGTATATTGGTTCCTGACTTCTCTGTAAAAGTCACATATCACGGGGACTATTGGAAGCAGAACGCCACAGGATGTTTTTGTGCTGGTCAAGGGCAGTCAAGTCTGGAGAGAACCAAGGGCTATATCTGTTCTTAGTTCTAAATGTCTTGAAAGAATCAGGCCTTCATGGTTAAATTGCTGCAAAGAAACCACTACTAAAGGACAGCAATAAGAAAATACCTACTTGGGCCAAGAAAAACGAGCATTGGACATTAAACTGATGGAAAATCGTCAAATCAAATCAAATCAAATCAAATGTATTTATATAGCCCTTCGTACATCAGCTGATATCTCAAAGTGCTGTACAGAAACCCAGCCTAAAACCCCAAACAGCAAGCAATGCAGGTGTAGAAGCACGGTGGCTAGGAAAAACTCCCTAGGGCCAAAACCTAGGAAGAAACCTAGAGAGGAACCAGGCTATGTGGGGTGGCCAGTCCTCTTCTGGCTGTGCCGGATGGCGATTATAACAGAACATGGCCAAGATGTTCAAATGTTCATAAATGACCAGCATGGTCGAATAATAACAAGGCAGAACAGTTGAAACTGGAGCAGCAGCATGGCCAGGTGGACTGGGGACAGCAAGGAGTCATCATGTCAGGTAGTCCTGGGGCACGGTCCTAGGGCTCAGGTCCTCCGAGAGAGAGAAAGAAAGAAAGAAAGAAAGAAAGAAAGAAAGAAAGAAAGAAAGAAAGAGAGAATTAGAGAGAGCATATGTGGGTTGTCATTTTGTCATTTTGTCTGATGTGTCCAAATGTGAGACTTTTGGTTCCAACCGCTGTAACTTTACGAGACGCAGAGTAGGTGAACGGATGATCTCTGCATGTGTGGTTCCCATCGTGAAGCATGGAGGAGGAGGTGTGATGGTGTGGGGGTGCTTTGCTGGTGACACTGTCTGTGATTCATTTAGAATTGGTTCAGGGGGACCTCCAGTAGAGGGTATTTACATGGAGCCTCGGCCACCAATTACTGAGGAGTCAGGGAGTGGCGTTCGTTTTGTGCAATGACCAAGACTGTTGGACTGAGATAACTGAGGCTGTGTGTGGCGGGGTAATTCTATTACTGTTGATGGTGGACTGTCTGTGTTGGGGGCAGGTCTGGCGTCATCTGTGATTGGGCAGAGGTATTCCAGGAGTGAAAAGATGTTGAACTTTTTTCAGGGGGCTGGAAAGGAGGGGGCTTCCTGTAAAACTGGAGGGTATATTGCATTGTACTGTGTTGTAGGGTGATTGTGTAGTGTGATTGTGTGGGAGTTGTGCTGGCACGAGATGCTTGTTTTGGTCGTGGAGGGGGAGGAGGAGGGGGGGTGTTCACTGTGGTTTTAGTGTAATGAGGATGGCTCATTAAGTCTGTCTCTGTTTCTCTTCCTCTCTCTCTTAATTCAATTCAAAGGTTTTCTTTTGGCATGGGAAACATGTTTACAATGCCACAACGAGTTAAATAGACTTCCTCCTTTTCTCCCCCTCTTCCTCTGTCTTTCCTTCTCTATCTCTCTCTCTCTGTCCCCCCTCACTCTCTCCCCCTCTCTCTCCACCCTCTCTTTCCCTCTTGTCATCTCAAGGTAATGTTTGTCAGCCAGTTGTACCAGTCAGTCGTGGCCCTTGTACACACATTAGGAAGGTAATTAACCTTTTAAAGAGAAGAATGCTGACTCCTCATTAACTATTTACACCTCTGCTATGGAAGCCACTCACTCCTATACTCCTCTAATCTCCTCTATCACTACCTATACTCCGCTACCTGTATCTTTCGCTATGCTTCGCCATCATTCTGTCTCTCTTTTTCCCTCTCTCACATCGTCAGCCCCAAGGTAGTAACAGAGAAGAGGTTGAGATGAGGATGGAGAAATTAATTAAACAAATACATATATTTTACCTTTATTTAACAACACGATCAACAAGGCAGGTCCTACAGGCCCTCGTTTCTACATTCTTAACAACACGATCAACAAGGCAGATCCTACAGGCCCTAGTTTATACCTTCTTACACGATCAGATCCTACAGGCCCTAGTTTCTACCTTCTTAACAGCACTATCAACAAGGCAGATCCTACAGGCCCTAGTTTCTACCTTCTTAACAACACTATCAACAAGGCAGGTCCTACAGACCCTAGTTTCTACATTCTTAACAACACTATCAACAAGGCAGATCCTACAGGCCCTAGTTTCTACCTTCTTAACAGCACTATCAACAAGGCAGGTCCTACAGGCCCTCGTTTCTACCTTCTTAACAACACTATCAACAAGGCAGGTCCTACAGACCCTAGTTTATACCTTCGTAACAACACTATCAACAAGGCAGGTCCTACAGACCCGTTTCTACATTCTTAACAACACTATCAACAAGGCAGATCCTACAGACCCTAGTTTCTACATTCTTAACAACACTATCAACAAGGCAGATCCTACAGGCCCTAGTTTCTACCTTCTTAACAGCACTATCAACAAGGCAGGTCCTACAGGCCCTCGTTTCTACCTTCTTAACAGCACTATCAACAAGGCAGGTCCTACAGGCCCTCGTTTCTACATTCTTAACAACACTATCAACAAGGCAGGTCCTACAGGCCCTAGTTTCTACCTTCTTAACAACACTATCAACAAGGCAGGTCCTACAGGCCCTAGTTTCTACATTCTTAACAACACTATCAACAAGGCAGATCCTACAGGCCCTAGTTTCTACCTTCTTAACAGCACTATCAGCAAGGCAGGTCCTACAGGCCCTCGTTTCTACCTTCTTAACAGCACTATCAGCAAGGCAGGTCCTACAGGCCCTCGTTTCTACCTTCTTAACAGCACTATCAGCAAGGCATGTCCTACAGGCCCTCGTTTCTACCTTCTTAACAACACTATCAACAAGGCAGATCCTACAGGCCCTAGTTTATACCTTCGTAACAACACTATCAACAAGGCAGGTCCTACAGGCCCTCGTTTCTACATTCTTAACAACACTATCAACAAGGCAGGTCCTACAGGCCCTAGTTTCTACCTTCTTCACAACACTATCAACAAGGCAGATCCTACAGGCCCTAGTTTATACCTTCGTAACAACACTATCAACAAGGCAGATCCTACAGGCCCTAGTTTCTACATTCCAAACAACACGATCAACAAGGCAGGTCCTACAGGCCCTAGTTTTTACCTTCTTAACAACACTATCAACAAGGCAGGTCCTACTGGCCCTAGTTTCTACCTTCTTAACAACACTATCAACAAGGCAGAACCTACAGGCCCTAGTTTATACCTTCTTAACAACACTATCAACAAGGCAGGTCCTACAGGCCCTAGTTTCTACCTTCTTAACAACACTATCAACAAGGCAGATCCTACAGGCCCTGGTTTCTACCTTCTTAACAACACTATCAACAAGGCAGGTCCTACAGGCCCTAGTTTCTACCTTCTTAACAACACTATCAACAAGGCAGATCCTACAGGCCCTAGTTTATACCTTCTTAACAACACTATCAACAAGGCAGGTCCTACAGGCACTAGTTTCTACATTCTTAACAACACTATCAACAAGGCAGGTCCTACAGGCCCTAGTTTCTACCTTCTTAACAACACTATCAACAAGGCAGATCCTACAGGCCCTAGTTTATACCTTCTTAACAACACTATCAACAAGGCAGATCCTACAGGCCCTAGTTTCTACATTCTAAACAACACGATCAACAAGGCAGGTCCTACAGGCCCTAGTTTTTACCTTCTTAACAACACTATCAACAAGGCAGATCCTACAGGCCCTAGTTTCTACCTTCTTAACAACACGATCAACAAGGCAGGTCCTACAGGCCCTATTTTCTACCTTCTTAATCTTAACAACACTATCAACAAGGCAGGTCCTACAGGCCCTAGTTTCTACCTTCTTAACAACACTATCAACAAGGCAGGTCCTACAGGCCCTAGTTTCTACCTTCTTAACATCACTATCAACAAGGCAGATCCTACAGGCCCTAGTTTCTACCTTCTTAAAACACTATCAACAAGGCAGGTCCTACTGGCCCTAGTTTCTACCTTCTTAACAACACTATCAACAAGGCAGGTCCTACTGGCCCTAGTTTCTACCTTCTTAACAACACTATCAACAAGGCAGATCCTACAGGCCCTAGTTTATACCTTCTTAACAACACTATCAACAAGGCAGGTCCTACAGGCCCTAGTTTCTACCTTCTTAGCAACACTATCAACAAGGCAGATCCTACAGGCCCTGGTTTCTACCTTCTTAACAACACTATCAACAAGGCAGGTCCGACAGGCCCTAGTTTATACCTTCTTAACAACACTATCAACAAGGCAGATCCTACAGGCCCTAGTTTCTACCTTCTTAACAACACTATCAACAAGGCAGGTCCTACAGGCCCTAGTTTCTACCTTCTTAACAACACTATCAACAAGGCAGATCCTACAGGCCCTAGTTTCTACCTTCTTAAAACACTATCAACAAGGCAGGTCCTACTGGCCCTAGTTTCTACCTTCTTAACAACACTATCAACAAGGCAGGTCTTACAGGCCCTCGTTTCTACCTTCTTAACAACACTATCAACAAGGCAGGTCTTACAGGCCCTAGTTTTGTCGCACCTGGACGACTGTTCAGTCGTGTGGTCAGGTGCTACGAAGAGGGACTATTGCAATTGGTTCAGAGCACGGTAGCACGGCTGGCCCTTGCATGTACACAGAGAGCTAATATAAATCATATGCATGTCAATCTCTCCTGGCTCAAAGTGGAGGAAAGATTCCTCCTCAATCACTACTTGTATTTGTGAGAGGTTTTGACATGTTGAAAGCACCAAGCTGTCTGTTCGAACTATTGGCACACAGCTCAGACACCCAACATACCCCACAGACATGCCACCAGAGGTCTCCTCACAGTCAACAATTCCAGAACAGACTATGGGAGGCACACAGTACTACATAGAGCCATGACTACATGGAACTCTATTCCACAGTACTACATAGAGCCATGACTACATGGACCTCTATTCCACAGTACTACATAGAGCCATGACTACATGGAACTCTATTCCACAGTACTACATAGATCCATGACTACATGGAACTCTATTCCACAGTACTACATAGAGCCATGACTACATGGAACTCTATTCCACAGTACTATATAGAGCCATGACTACATGGAACTATATTCCACAGTACTACATAGAGCCATGACTACATGGAACTATATTCCACAGAACTACATAGAGCCATCACTACATGGACCTCTATTCCACAGTACTACATAGAGCCATGACTACATGGACCTCTATTCCACAGTACTACATAGAGCCATGACTACATGGAACTCTATTCCACAGTACTACATAGAGCCATGACTACATGGAACTCTATTCCACAGTACTACATAGAGCCATGACTACATGGAACTATATTCCACAGAACTACATAGAGCCATGACTACATGGAACTCTATTCCACAGTACTACATAGAGCCATGACTACATGGAACTATATTCCACAGTACTACATAGAGCCATGACTAAACGGAACTCTATTCCACAGTACTACATAGAGCCATGACTACATGGAACTCTATTCCACAGTACTACATAGAGCCATGACTACATGGAACTCTATTCCACAGTACTACATAGAGCCATGACTACATGGAACTCTATTCCACAGTACTACATAGAGCCATGACTACATGGAACTCTATTCCACAGTACTACATAGAGCCATGACTACATGGAACTCTATTCCACAGTACTACATAGAGCCATGAGTACATGGAACTCTATTCCACAGTACTACATAGAGCCATGACTACATGGAACTCTATTCCACAGTACTACATAGAGCCATGACTACATGGAACTATATTCCACAGTACTACATAGAGCCATGACTAAATGGAACTCTATTCCACAGTACTACATAGAGCCATGACTACATGGAACTCTATTCCACAGTACTACATAGAGCCATGACTACATGGAACTATATTCCACAGTACTACATAGAGCCATGACTAAACGGAACTCTATTCCACAGTACTACATAGAGCCATGAGTACACGGAACTCTATTCCACAGTACTACATAGAGCCATGACTACATGGAACTCTATTCCACAGTACTACATAGAGCCATGACTACATGGAACTATATTCCACAGAACTACATAGAGCCATGACTACATGGAACTCTATTCCACAGTACTACATAGAGCCATGACTACATGGAACTATATTCCACAGTACTACATAGAGCCATGCCTAAACGGAACTCTATTCCACAGTACTACATAGAGCCATGACTACATGGAACTCTATTCCACAGTACTACATAGAGCCATGACTACATGGAACTCTATTCCACAGTACTACATAGAGCCATGACTACATGGAACTCTATTCCACAGAACTACATAGAGCCATGACAATATGGAACTCTATTCCACAGAACTACATAGAGCCATGACTACATGGAACTCTATTCCACAGAACTACATAGAGCCATGACTACATGGAACTATATTCCACAGTACTACATAGAGCCATGACAATATGGAACTATATTCCACAGAACTACATAGAGCCATGACTACATGGAACTCTATTCCACAGAACTACACAGAGCCATGACTACATGGAACTCTATTCCAGAGTACTACATAGAGCCATGACTACATGGACCTCTATTCCACAGTACTACATAGAGCCATGACTACATGGAACTATATTCCACAGTACTACATAGAGCCATGACTACATGGAACTCTATTCCAGAGTACTACATAGAGCCATGACTACATGGACCTCTATTCCACAGTGCTACATAGAGCCATGACTATATGGAACTCTATTCCACAGTACTACATAGAGCCATGACTACATGGAACTCTATTCCACAGTACTACATAGAGCCATGACTATATGGAACTCTATTCCACAGTACTACATAGAGCCATGACTACATGGAACTCTGTTCCACAGTACTACATAGAGCCATGACTACATGGAACTATATTCCACAGTACTACATAGAGCCATGACTAAACTGAACTCTATTCCAGAGTACTACATAGAGCCATGACTACATGGACCTCTATTCCACAGTGCTACATAGAGCCATGACTACATGGAACTATATTCCACAGAACTACATAGAGCCATGACTACATGGAACTCTATTCCACAGAACTACATAGAGCCATGACTACATGGAACTCTATTCCACAGTACTACATAGAGCCATGACTACATGGAACTCTATTCCACAGTACTACATAGAGCCATGACTACATGGAACTCTATTCCACAGAACTACATAGAGCCATCACTACATGGACCTCTATTCCACAGTACTACATAGAGCCATGACTACATGGAACTCTATTCCACAGTACTACATAGAGGCATGACGACATGGAACTCTATTCCACAGTACTACATAGAGCCATAGACAAACGTAGGCACAGAAACATGCATACAAACAAAGAATGGCATATGCACTCTACACAAACGCGTACACATGGATTGTAATGTTAAACATTTTTTTTTTAACTGCCTTAATTTTGACGGACGCCAGGAAGAGTAGCTGCTGCCTTGGCATGAACTAATGGGGATCCATAATAAACACCAGGAAGAGTAGCTGCTGCCTTGGCAGGAACTAATGGGGGTCCATAATAAACCCCAGGGAGAGTAGCTGCTGCCTTGGCAGGAACTAATGGGGATCCATAATAAACACCAGGAAGAGTAGCTGCTGCCTTGGCAGGAACTAATGGGGATCCATAATAAACCCCAGGGAGAGTAGCTGCTGCCTTGGCAGGAACTAATGGGGATCCATAATAAACACCAGGAAGAGTAGCTGCTGCCTTGGCAGGAACTAATGGGGATCCATAATAAACCCCAGGAAGAGTAGCTGCTGTCTTGGCAGGAACTAATGGGGATCCAGAATAAACCCCAGGAAGAGTAGCTGCTGCCTTGGCAGGAACTAATGGGGATCAATAATAAACCCCAGGAAGAGTAGCTGCTGCCTTGGCAGGAACTAATGGGGATCCATAATAAACCCCAGGAAGAGTAGCTGCTGCCTTGGCAGGAACTAATGGGGATCCATAATAAACCCCAGGAAGAGTAGCTGCTGCCTTGGCAGGAACTAATGGGGATCCATATTAAACCCCAGGAAGAGTACGTGCTGCCTTGGCAGGAACTAATCGGGATCCATAATAAACCCCAGGAAGAGTAGCTGCTGCCTTGGCAGGAACTAATGGGGATCCATAATAAACACCAGGAAGAGTAGCTGCTGCCTTGGCAGGAACTAATGGGGATCCATAATAAACCCCAGGAAGAGTAGCTGCTGCCTTGTCAGGAACTAATGGGGATCCATAATAAACCCCAGGAAGAGTAGCTGCTGCCTTGGCAGGAACTAATGGGGATCCATAATAAACCCCAGGAAGAGTAGCTGCTGCCTTGTCAGGAACTAATGGGGATCCATAATAAACCCCAGGGAGAGTAGCTGCTGCCTTGTCAGGAACGACTGGGGATCCATAATAAACCCCAGAAAGAGTAGCTGCTGCCTTGGCAGGAACTAATGGGGATCCATAATAAACCCCAGGAAGAGTTGCTGCTGCCTTGTCAGGAACTAATGGGGATCTATAATAAACCCCAGGAAGAGTAGCTGCTGCCTTGGCAGGAACTAATGGGGATCCATAATAAACCCCAGGAAGAGTAGCTGCTGCCTTGGCAGGAACTAATGGGGATCCATATTAAACCCCAGGAAGAGTACGTGCTGCCTTGGCAGGAACTAATAGGGATCCATAATAAACCCCAGGAAGAGTAGCTGCTGCCTTGGCAGGAACTAATGGGGATCCATAATAAACCCCAGGAAGAGTAGCTGCTGCCTTGGCAGGAACTAATGGGGATCCATAATAAACCCCAGGAAGAGTAGCTGCTGCCTTGTCAGGAACTAATGGGGATCCATAATAAACCCCAGGAAGAGTAGCTGCTGCCTTGGCAGGAACTAATGGGGATCCATAATAAACCCCAGGAAGAGTAGCTGCTGCCTTGTCAGGAACTAATGGGGATCCATAATAAACCCCAGGAAGAGTAGCTGCTGCCTTGTCAGGAACTAATGGGGATCCATAATAAACCCCAGGGAGAGTAGCTGCTGCCTTGTCAGGAACGACTGGGGATCCATAATAAACCCCAGGAAGATTAGCTGCTGCCTTGGCAGGAACTAATGGGGATCCATAATAAACCCCAGGAAGAGTTGCTGCTGCCTTGTCAGGAACTAATGGGGATCTATAATAAACCCCAGGAAGAGTAGCTGCTGCCTTGGCAGGAACTAATGGGGATCTATAATAAACCCAGGAAGAATAGCTGCTGCCTTGGCAGGAACTAATGGGGATCCATAATAAACCCCAGGAAGAGTAGCTGCTGCCTTGGCAGGAACTAATGGGGATCCATATTAAACCCCAGGAAGAGTACGTGCTGCCTTGGCAGGAACTAATCGGGATCCATAATAAACCCCAGGAAGAGTAGCTGCTGCCTTGGCAGGAACTAATGGGGATCCATAATAAACACCAGGAAGAGTAGCTGCTGCCTTGGCAGGAACTAATGGGGATCCATAATAAACCCCAGGAAGAGTAGCTGCTGCCTTGTCAGGAACTAATGGGGATCCATAATAAACCCCAGGAAGAGTAGCTGCTGCCTTGGCAGGAACTAATGGGGATCCATAATAAACCCCAGGAAGAGTAGCTGCTGCCTTGTCAGGAACTAATGGGGATCCATAATAAACCCCAGGGAGAGTAGCTGCTGCCTTGTCAGGAACGACTGGGGATACATAATAAACCCCAGAAGAGATGCTGCTGCCTTGGCAGGAACTAATGGGGATCCATAATAAACCCCAGGAAGATTAGCTGCTGCCTTGGCAGGAACTAATGGGGATCCATAATAAACCCCAGGAAGAGTTGCTGCTGCCTTGTCAGGAACTAATGGGGATCTATAATAAACCCCAGGAAGAGTAGCTGCTGCCTTGGCAGGAACTAATGGGGATCTATAATAAACCCAGGAAGAATAGCTGCTGCCTTGTCAGGAACTAATGGGGATCCATTATTAACCCCAGGGAGAATAGCTGCTGCCTTGTCAGGAACTAATGGGGATCCATAATAAACCCCAGGAAGAGTAGCTGCTGCCTTGTCAGGAACGACTGGGGATCCATAATAAACCCCAGGAAGATTAGCTGCTGCCTTGGCAGGAACTAATGGGGATCCATAATAAACCCCAGGAAGAGTTGCTGCTGCCTTGTCAGGAACTAATGGGGATCTATAATAAACCCCAGGAAGAGTAGCTGCTGCCTTGGCAGGAACTAATGGGGATCTATAATAAACCCAGGAAGAATAGCTGCTGCCTTGGCAGGAACTAATGGGGATCCATAATAAACCCCAGGAAGAGTAGCTGCTGCCTTGTCAGGAACTAATGGGGATCCATTATAAACCCCCAGGGAGAGAATCTGCTGCCTTGTCAGGAACTAATGGGGATCCATAATAAACCCCAGGAAGAGTAGCTGCTGCCTTGTCAGGAACTAATGGGGATCCATTATAAACCCCAGGAAGAGTAGCTGCTGCCTTGTCAGGAACTAATGGGGATCCATTATAAACCCCAGGGAGAATAGCTGCTGCCTTGTCAGGAACTAATGGGGATCCATAATAAACCCCAGGAAGAGTAGCTGCTGCCTTGGCAGGAACTAATGGGGATCCATTATAAACCCCAGGAAGAGTAGCTGCTGCCTTGGCAGGAACTAATGGGGATCCATAATAAACCCCAGGAAGAGTAGCTGCTGCCTTGGCAGGAACTAATGGGGATCCATAATAGACCCCAGGAAGAGTAGCTGCTGCCTTGGCAGGAACTAATGGGGATCCATAATAAACACCAGGAAGAGTAGCTGCTGCCTTGGCAGGAACTAATGGGGATCCATAATAAACCCCAGGAAGAGTAGCTGCTGCCTTGTCAGGAACTAATGGGGATCCATAATAAACCCCAGGAAGAGTAGCTGTTGCCTTGGCAGGAACTAATGGGGATCCATAATAAACCCCAGGAAGTGTAGCTGCTGCCTTGTCAGGAACTAATGGGGATCCATAATAAACCCCAGGGAGAGTAGCTGCTGCCTTGTCAGGAACGACTGGGGATCCATAATAAACCCCAGAAAGAGTCGCTTCTGCCTTGGCAGGAACTAATGGGGATCCATAATAAACCCCAGGAAGATTAGCTGCTGCCTTGGCAGGAACTAATGGGGATCCATAATAAACCCCAGGAAGAGTTGCTGCTGCCTTGTCAGGAACTAATGGGGATCTATAATAAACCCCAGGAAGAGTAGCTGCTGCCTTGGCAGGAACTAATGGGGATCTATAATAAACCCAGGAAGAATAGCTGCTGCCTTGGCAGGAACTAATGGGGATCCATAATAAACCCCAGGAAGAATTGCTGCTGCTTTGTCAGGAACTAATGGGGATGCATTATAAACCCCAGGGAGAGTATCTGCTGCCTTGTCAGGAACTAATGGGGATCCATAATAAACCCCAGGAAGAGTAGCTGCTGCCTTGTCAGGAACTAGTGGGGATCCATTATAAACCCCAGGAAGAGTATCTGCTGCCTTGTCAGGAACTAATGGGGATCCATTATAAACCCCAGGAAGAGTAGCTGCTGCCTTGGCAGGAACTAATGGGGATCCATAATAAACCCCAGGAAGAGTAGCTGCTGCCTTGGCAGGAACTAATGGGGATCCATAATAAACCCCAGGAAGAGTAGCTGCTGCCTTGGCAGGAACTAATGGGGATCCATAATAAACCCCAGGAAGAGTAGCTGCTGCCTTGTCAGGAACTAATGGGGATCCATAATAAACCCCAGGGAGAGTAGCTGCTGCCTTGTCAGGAACGACTGGGGATCCATAATAAACCCCAGAAAGAGTAGCTGCTGCCTTGGCAGGAACTAATGGGGATCCATAATAAACCCCAGGAAGATTAGCTGCTGCCTTGGCAGGAACTAATGGGGATCCATAATAAACCCCAGGAAGAGTTGCTGCTGCCTTGTCAGGAACTAATGGGGATCTATAATAAACCCCAGGAAGAGTAGCTGCTGCCTTGGCAGGAACTAATGGGGATCTATAATAAATCCAGGAAGAATAGCTGCTGCCTTGGCAGGAACTAATGGGGATCCATTATAAACCCCAGGGAGAGTATCTGCTGCCTTGTCAGGAACTAATGGGGATCCATTATAAACCCCAGGGAGAGTATCTGCTGCCTTGTCAGGAACTAATGGGGATCCATAATAAACCCCAGGAAGAGTAGCTGCTGCCTTGTCAGGAACTAATGGGGATCCATTATAAACCCCAGGAAGAGTATCTGCTGCCTTGTCAGGAACTAATGGGGATCCATTATAAACCCCAGGAAGAGTAGCTGCTGCCTTGGCAGGAACTAATGGGGATCCATAATAAACCCCAGGGAGAATAGCTGCTGCCTTGTCAGGAACTAATGGGGATCCATAATAAACCCCAGGAAGAGTAGCTACTGCCTTGTCAGGAACTAATGGGGATCCATAATAAACCCCAGGAAGAGTAGCTGCTGCCTTGGCAGGAACTAATGGGGATCCATAATAAACCCCAGGAAGATTAGCTGCTGCCTTGGCAGGAACTAATGGGGATCCATAATAAACCCCAGGAAGAGTTGCTGCTGCCTTGTCAGGAACTAATGGGGATCTATAATAAACCCCAGGAAGAGTAGCTGCTGCCTTGGCAGGAACTAATGGGGATCTATAATAAACCCAGGAAGAATAGCTGCTGCCTTGGCAGGAACTAATGGGGATCCATAATAAACCCCAGGAAGAGTTGCTGCTGCTTTGTCAGGAACTAATGGGGATCCATTATAAACCCCAGGGAGAGTATCTGCTGCCTTGTCAGGAACTAATGGGGATCCATAATAAACCCCAGGAAGAGTAGCTGCTGCCTTGTCAGGAACTAATGGGGATCCATTATAAACCCCAGGAAGAGTATCTGCTGCCTTGTCAGGAACTAATGGGGATCCATAATAAACCCCAGGAAGAGTAGCTGCTGCCTTGTCAGGAAGGAACTAATGGGGATCCATTATAAACCCCAGGAAGAGTAGCTGCTGCCTTGGCAGGAACTAATGGGGATCATAATAAACCCCAGGGAGAATAGCTGCTGCCTTGTCAGGAACTAATGGGGATCCATAATAAACCCCAGGAAGAGTAGCTGCTGCCTTGTCAGGAACTAATGGGGATCCATAAACCCCAGGAAACCCCAGGAACTAATGGGGATCCATAATAAACCCAAGGAAGAGTAGCTGCTGCCTTGTCAGGAACTAATGGGGATCCATAATAAACCCCAGGGAGAGTAGCTGCTGCCTTGTCAGGAACGACTGGGGATCCATAATAAACCCCAGGAAGATTAGCTGCTGCCTTGGCAGGAACTAATGGGGATCCATTATAAACCCCAGGAAGAGTAGCTGCTGCCTTGTCAGGAACTAATGGGGATCCATAATAAACCCCAGGAAGAGTTGCTGCTGCCTTGTCAGGAACTAATGGGGATCTATAATAAACCCCAGGAAGAGTAGCTGCTGCCTTGGCAGGAACTAATGGGGATCTATAATAAACCGAGGAAGAATAGCTGCTGCCTTGGCAGGAACTAATGGGGATCCATAATAAACCCCAGGAAGCGTAGCTGCTGCCTTGTCAGGAACTAATGGGGATCCATTATAAACCCCAGGGAGAGAATCTGCTGCCTTGTCAGGAACTAATGGGGATCCATAATAAACCCCAGGAAGAGTAGCTGCTGCCTTGTCAGGAACTAATGGGGATCCATTATAAACCCCAGGAAGAGTAGCTGCTGCCTTGTCAGGAACTAATGGGGATCCATTATAAACCCCAGGGAGAATAGCTGCTGCCTTGTCAGGAACTAATGGGGATCCATAATAAACCCCAGGAAGAGTAGCTGCTGCCTTGGCAGGAACTAATGGGGATCCATTATAAACCCCAGGAAGAGTAGCTGCTGCCTTGTCAGGAACTAATGGGGATCCATTATAAACCCCAGGAAGAGTAGCTGCTGCCTTGTCAGGAACTAATGGGGATCCATAATAAACACAAATACAAAACTACCTGGTATGTATAATTTACCTGGTTGCTCATCAACTACCTGGTATGTATAATTTACCTGGTTGCTCATCAACTACCTGGTATGTATAATTTACCTGGTTGTTCATCAACTACCTGGTATGTATAATATACCTGGTTGTTCATGACCTACTTGGTATGTATAGTTTACCTGGTCATTAGTCTACTACCTGGTATGTATAATTTACCTGGTCATTAGTCTACTACCTGGTATGTATAATTTACCTGGTTGTTCATCAACTACCTGGTATGTATAATATACCTGGTTGTTCATCAACTACCTGGTATGTATAATATACCTGGTTGTTCATCAACTACCTGGTATGTATAATTTACCTGGTTGTTCATCAACTACCTGGTATGTATAGTTTACCTGGTTGTTCATCAACTACCTGGTATGTATAATATACCTGGTTGTTCATCAACTACCTGGTATGTATAATATACCTGGTTGTTCATCAACTACCTGGTATGTATAGTTTACCTGGTTGTTCATCAACTACCTGGTATGTATAGTTTACCTGGTTGTTCATCAACTACCTGGTATGTATAATTTACCTGGTTGTTCATCAACTACCTGGTATGTATAATTTACCTGGTTGTTCATCAACTACCTGGTATGTATAATTTACCTGGTTGTTCATCAACTACCTGGTATGTATAATATACCTGGTTGTTCATCAACTACCTGGTATGTATAATTTACCTGGTTGTTCATCAACTACCTGGTATGTATAATTTACCTGGTTGTTCATCAACTACCTGGTATGTATAATATACCTGGTTGTTCATCAACTACCTGGTATGTATAGTTTACCTGGTTGATCATCAACTACCTGGTATGTATAATATACCTGGTTGTTCATCAACTACCTGGTATGTATAATTTACCTGGTTGTTCATCAACTACCTGGTATGTATAGTTTACCTGGTCATTAGTCTACTACCTGGTATGTATAATATACCTGGTTGTTCATGACCTACTTGGTATGTATAGTTTACCTGGTCATTAGTCTACTACCTGGTATGTATAATTTACCTGGTCATTAGTCTACTACCTGGTATGTATAATTTACCTGGTTGTTCATCAACTACCTGGTATGTATAATATACCTGGTTGTTCATCAACTACCTGGTATGTATAATTTACCTGGTTGTTCATCAACTACCTGGTATGTATAGTTTACCTGGTTGTTCATCAACTACCTGGTATGTATAATATACCTGGTTGTTCATCAACTACCTGGTATGTATAATATACCTGGTTGTTCATCAACTACCTGGTATGTATAGTTTACCTGGTTGTTCATCAACTACCTGGTATGTATAGTTTACC
>NC_068440.1:46073979-46093979 GCF_023373465.1 Oncorhynchus keta | reverse complement strand
GAATTACTACGTATCTCTTTCCCTCGTTCACCCCCTACCCCCCTCAATATCGCCTCTTGTCCCTCCCTCCCTCCCTCCCTCCCCCTCCCTCCCTCCCTCCCCCCTCCCTCCCTGCCAACCCTTCCATTCCTTCCATCCCACAATCCCTTGCTCCCAGCCCTCTGAAAGACAGAGTGCCCTTGCATGGTAATTATATTAGGTTGGTCCGATCATAAAACTCCAAGGAGTTTAATACCGGGGGGAGGGAAGGGGTGGGGTGGACACTGTGTCTGAAAGCTCCGGAACCTAGCACTCCTCGTAAATAGCGTCATCATGCTAAATAAATAGCGCTAAATCAAGGGTCTGAACGGTGAGTCGGTTGCTGTGGCGGGCGGTGTGTAGTTATTTATAGGTTTCAGCCCGGGGCTGGGCGCTTGGCTGGTCACGGCGATAATGCTGTCTTTATAGGTCCATATCAAAACCACCACGTCTTGACAAAAAATCTTTCTTCTTCCTTTCATCTCTCTCTCTCTCTCTCTCTCTCTCTCTCTCTCTCTCTCTCTCTCTCTCTCTCTCTCTCTCTCTCTCTCTCTCTCTCTCTCTCTCTCTCTCTCTCTCTCGTTGAATATTTTCCCCATTTCTCTGTCTTGATGTCTTCTCTCTCTATCTGTTTGTCTTGTTGAGCGTCCCCCTGTCCCCCTTCCCCCTCTCCCACCTCTCCCACCTCCCGCCTCTCCACCTCTCCCCCTCTCCCGCCTCTCCCGCCTCTCCCGCCTCTCCCCCCTCTCCACCTCTCCCGCCTCTCCACCCTCCCCCTCTCCCGCCTCTCATCTCCCGCCTCTCCCGCATCTCCCGCCTCTCCCACCTCTCCACCTCTCCCGCCTCTCCACCTCTCCCGCCTCTCCCGCCCCCCATCTCCACCGCTCCCGCCTCTCCCATCTCCACCTCTCCCGCCTCTCCACATCTCCCTCTCCCGCCTCTCCACCTCTCCCGCCCTCCCGCCTCTCCACCTCCTCTCCCACCTCTCCCGCCTCTCCCACCTCCACCTCTCCCGCCTCTCCCGCCTCTCCACCTCTCCCACCTCTCCGCCTCTCCCGCCTCTCTCTCCCACCTCTCCCACCTCTCCACCTCTCCCGCCTCTCCACCTCTCCCGCCTCTCCCGCCTCTCCCACCTCTCCACCCTCTCCCACCTCTCCCGCCTCTCCCCCTCTCCACCTCTCCACCTCTCCCGCCTCTCCACATCTCCCGCCTCTCCACATCTCCCGCCTCTCCCGCCTCTCCACCTCTCCCGCCTCTCCACCTCTCCCCCTCTCCACCTCTCCCGCCTCTCCCGCCTCTCCCGCCTCTCCCTGCCCTCCACCTCTCCTCCTCTCCCGCCTCTCCCGCCTCTCCCGCCTCTCCCGCCTCTCCCGCCTCTCCCCCTCTCCCACCTCTCCCGCCTCTCCCGCCTCTCCCGCCTCTCCCGCCTCTCCGCCTCTCCCGCCTCTCCCGCCCTCCTCTCCCGCCTCTCCCGCCTCTCCACCTCTCCCGCCTCTCCCGCCTCCCGCCTCTCCCGCCTCTCCCGCCTCTCCACCTCTCCCGCCTCTCCCGCCTCTCCCGCATCTCCCGCCTCTCCCGCCTCTCCCGCTCTCCACCTCTCCTCTCCCGCCTCTCCCGCCTCTCTCCCGCCTCTCCCGCCTCTCTCTCCCTCCTCTCCCGCCTCTCCCACCTCTCCCGCCTCTCCACCTCTCCCACCTCTCCCTCCTCTCCCCCATCTCCCTCCTCTCCCGCCCCTCTCCCACCTCTCCACCTCTCCCGCCTCTCCCGCCTCTCCACCTCTCCCGCTCTCCTCCTCCCACCTCTCCCGCCTCTCCCGCCTCTCCACCTCTCCCCGCCCCTCTCCACCTCTCCCACCTCTCCCGCCTCTCCCGCCTCTCCACCTCCCGCCCTCCTCCTCTCCCACCTCTCCCGCCTCTCCCGCATCTCCCTCCTCTCCCGCCTCTCCACCTCTCCCGCCTCTCCCGCCCTCCCGCCTCCACCTCTCCCGCCTCTCCCACCTCTCTCCTCTCCCGCCTCTCCCGCCTCTCCACCTCTCCCGCCTCTCCCGCCTCTCCACCTCTCCCGCCTCTCCCGCCTCTCCCACCCTCCCGCCTCTCCCACCTCCCGCCTCTCCCGCCTCTCCCTTAACCCTACCATACCATATTGCAACCATACGATATTATATACCATACTAAAACAATACTAGATTATATACTCTTCCACCTCTTATATCTCTACCTCTAACCCTACCTTATATACCATAACTCTTCCACCTCTTATATCTCTAACTCTAACCCTACCTTATATACCATAACTCTTCCACCTCTTATATCTCTAACTCTAACCCTACCTTATATACCATAACTCTTCCACCTCTTATATCTCTAACTCTAACCCTACCTTATATACCATAACTCTTCCACCTCTTATATCTCTAACTCTAACCCTACCTTATATACCATAACTCTTCCACCTCTTATATCTCTACCTCTAACCCTACCTTATATACCATAACTCTTCCACCTCTTATATCTCTAACTCTAACCCTACCTTATATACCATAACTCTTCCACCTCTTATATCTCTAACTCTAACCCTACCTTATATACCATAACTCTTCCACCTCTTATATCTCTACCTCTAACCCTACTTTATATACCATAACTCTTCCACCTCTTATATCTCTAACTCTAACCCTACCTTATATACCATAACTCTTCCACCTCTTATATCTCTAACTCTAACCCTACCTTATATACCATAACTCTTCCAACTCTTATATCTCTAACTCTAACCCTACCTTATATACCATAACTCTTCCACCTCTTATATCTCTAACTCTAACCCTACCTTATATACCATAACTCTTCCACCTCTTATATCTCTAACTCTAACCCTACCTTATATACCATAACTCTTCCACCTCTTATATCTCTAGCTCTAACCCTACCTTATTGCCTTCATTCAACCTGTCTTTGTGTCTCTATTGTTCTCAGCAGCTTTTCCTTCCTCTCCTTCTATTTTTCTTTTCGCCATCAAGCTATTGATTTCCCCTTCTCCTTGGCGCCGTGTCCCTCCGTCTATCTTCCCTTTTCTCATTATCACCCTCTCTCTGTCTCTGTCTCTCTGTCTGTCTCTGTCTGTCTCTCTCTCTCTGTCTCTCTGGCTGTGTCTCTCTTTCTCTCTCTGTCTCTGTCTCTCTTAATTCAATTCAATTCAATTCAAGGGGCTTTATTGGCATGGGAAACATGTGTTAACATTGCCAAAGCAAGTGAGGTAGATAATATATAAAGTGAATATATAAAGTGAAATAAACAATAAAAATGAACAGTAAACATTACACATACAGAAGTTTCAAAACAGTAAAGACATTACAAATGTCATATTATATATAGTGTTTTAACGATGTGCAAATGGTTCAAGGACACAAGATAAAATAAATACGCATAAATATTTTTTACAATGGTGTGTGTTCTTCACTGGTTGCCCTTTTCTCGTGGCAACAGGTCACAAATCTTGCTGCTGTGATGGCACACTGTGGGAGTTTATCAAAATTGGATTTGTTTTCAAATTCTTTGTGGATGTGTAATCTGAGGGAAATATGTCTCTCTAATATGGTCATACATTGGGCAGGAGGTTAGGAAGTGCAGCTCAGTTTCCACCTCATTTTGTGGGCAGTGAGCACATAGCCTGTCTTCTCTTGAGAGCCATGTCTGCCTACGGCGGCCTTTCTCAATAGCAAGGCCATGCTCACTGAGTCTGTACATAGTCAAAGCTTTCCTTAATTTTGGGTCAGTCACAGTGGTTAGGTATTCTGCCACTGTGTACTCTTTGTGCCAAATAACATTCTTGTTCGCTCTGTTTTTTTGTTAATTCTTTCCAATGTGTCAAGTAATTATCTTTTTGTTGTCTCATGATTTGGTTGGGTCTAATTGTGCAGCTGTCCTGGGGCTCTGTAGGGTGTGTTTTTGTTTGTGAACAGAGCCCCAGGACCAGCTTGCTTAGGGGACTCTTCTCCAGGTTCATCTCTCTGTAGGTGATGGCTTTGTTGTGGAAGGTTTGGGAATCACTTCCTTTTAGGTGGTTGTAGAATTGAACGGCTCTTTTCTGGATTTTGATAATTAGTGGGTATCGGCCTAATTCTGCTCTGCATTCATTATTTGGTGTTTTACGTAGTACACGGAGGATATTTTTGCAGAATTCTGCGTGCAGAGTCTCAATTTGGTGTTTGTCCCATTTTGTGAAGTCTTGGTTGGTGAGCGGACCCCAGACCTCACAACCATAAAGGGCAATGGGCTCTATGACTGATTCAAATATTTTTTAGCCAAATCCTAATTGGTATGTTGAAATGTATGTTTCTTTTGATGGCATAGAATGCCCTTCTTGCCTTGTCTCTCAGATCGTTCACAGCTTTGTGGAAGTTACCTGTGTGTTACCTGTGTGTTTACCTACCTCTCACTCTCTCTGTCTCTCTCACTCTCTCTGTCTCTCTGTCTCTCTGTCTCTCTCTCTCTCTGTCTCTCTCTCTCTCTCTCTCTCTCTCTCTGTCTCTCTCTCTCTCTCTCTCTCTCTCTCTCTCTCTCTCTGTCTCTCTCTCTCTCAGCGCTCTCTCTGTCTCTGTCTCTCTCTCTCTGTCTCTCTGTCTCTCTCTTCTCTCTCTCACTCTCTCTGTCTCTCTCATCTCTCTCTGTCTCTCTGTCTCTCTCTCTGTCTCTCTCGTTCTCTCTTCTTCTCTCTCTCTCTCTGTCTCTCTCTCTCTCTACTCTCTCTGTCTCTGTCTCTCTCTCTGTCTCTCTGTCTCTCTCTCTCTCTCTCTCTCTCTCTCTCTCTCTCTCTCTCTCACTCTCTCTGTCTCTCTGTCTCTCTCTCTCTCTCTCTCTCTCTCTCTCTCTCTCTCTCTCTCTCTCTCTCTCTCTCTCTCTCTCTCTCTCTCTCTTTCTGCCCCTACCTTTCTATTGCTTCTTCCGGACAGACTAAAATGAATGTAAATAAATGGCGAGCCCAAAGTGACAGCGTGCTGGGGAAACTGCTCGCTGTTTTCCTTTTTGTTCGCCCTTCCACTCCTCAGTAATTGCGCCCTAGCCCCGAGGCTAACGGGATGAGGGAAGTTAGTGTAGAGATCCGTGCCTCCATCCCAAATTGCACTCTATTCTCTATGTAGTGCACTACTTTAGACCAGGGCCCACTGTGCACTATATAGGGAAAGGGGTGCCATTTGGGGCACTGTTCTTGATTCTGACAGTAATTCAATTGCATTAGCCAACATTCTCTCTCAAACAGTAGCCTTGGCAATTACCACGCCACGTTTCCCTCTCATCAAATGTAATTTTCTCTTTAATTTGAAACTCGTTTGATTATCCACTACAACCAGCCATTGAGACTGGTTGTACTTCTGAGACCTGTTCTGAGGCCTGTTCTGAGACCTGTCCAGAGGCCTGTTCTGAGGCCTGTTCTGAGACCTGTCCAGAGGCCTGTTCTGAGACCTGTCCAGAGGCCTGTTCTGAGACCTGTTCTGAGACCTGTCCAGAGGCCTGTTCTGAGACCTGTTCTGAGGCCAGTCCAGAGGCCTGTTCTGAGACCTGTTCTGAGACCTGTTCTGAGACCTGTCATGTTTTTTTTTTCTATACTTGAATACTACTTATTTTGTTTTACTGACAGCAGATACGTTTCTCTCTCTGTCTCTGTCTCTGTTTCAGTCTTTTTATTTATATATTTTTAGGGATGGGACAGCTTAATATTGCGGAAAGATTGTTGCTTCCATCAATTGTCTGTTTCCAATCCCCCATATAATGTTTTGGTGAATATATATATCCATATACATAAACATACACCTATATAGTTATACATATTTGTCATATTTGTCATATTTGTTCCCCACGAATTGGAGTAGACTAATAAACAATAACACTCAGTTTAAACATCTTATATTTTACTTTTATTTTTATACACATTTTACAGACACAATCTATTTTACAATAGTTATATTTTCTTTGTTTTTCGTCCTTCCTCTATTTCTGATGTCCATCCAGTTTGATTTCAATTTGTAACTGTGCTATTTCACAACATGTCTGAACCTATATGCATTTTACAGACCCTGTATGTGTTATCTTGTTGTTATAAGTCCCACCCTTCAGCTCTCTCAACACCATCCATATTGGATTGTCATGTATTTTTCAACTATTGTCGACTCTGTCAGGGTACTGACACAGAACCCCTCCACTGGTTTCTTGGGCTCAGTGCTAGTGAATGATACTCAACCTGTCTTCATCAGAGGAGGTTTCTGAGTCAAAGGTGAACAAGGTGATTAGCTCACTAAAGAACTCTAAAGCCAAAGATGTGTTTGGGATGGACTCTACCTTTCTTAAAAACTAACAAAGAGTCACTCATTGGCCCCATTACTAAGGTCACCAACACATCTATTGGTCTCGGTGTGTTTCCAAGGGTATGGAAGTCGGCCATAATAACGGCCCTCTTTAAATCAGGCGACCCTGCTGACGTGAGTAACTACAGGCCCATTAGTATACTACCTGTGGTGTCAAAGGTTGTTGAAAAGTGTGTAGCAGAACAACTGATTGCCCACCTCAACAACAGCCCCTTCACATTACACTCCATGCAGTTTGGCTTCAGAGCGAAACACTTCACAGAAACGGCCAATTCTTTCTTCTGGAAAATGTGAAGTCCAAGATGGACAAAGGGGGTGCTGTTGGGGCTGTGTTTCTGGACCTAAGGAATGCTTTTGATACTGTTAACCATGAGATTCTCATCACAAAATTGTCCAAGTTCAACTTTTCCCCTGATGCCTTGAGATGGATGAAATCATACCTTGAAGGCAGAACTCAGTGTGTCAGAGTGAGCAATGAGCTGTCGCCCACTCGTAGCTATGATGTGGGCGTGCCCCAAGGGTCAATACTGGGGCCCCTCCTGGTCAGCCTGTACATTAATGATCTGCCTTCTGTCTGTACTGGGTCTGAAGTTCAAATGTATGCAGATGATACAGTGATATATGTGCAAATAGCAAACAACAAGCTGCGCAAGAACTCACTACTGTAATGGTCCAGGTTACAAAGTGGCTCAGTGTCTCGTGTTTGCATCTCAATGTGAAAAAAACTGTTTGCATGTTCTTCACAAAGAGGGCAACAGATTCTACTGAGCCAGATGTCTATGTGTCAGGGGAGAAGCTTCAGGTGGTATCCGATTTTAAGTACCTTGGCATCATACTTGATTCCAACCTCTCTTTTAAAAAGCATGTGAAAAAGGTAATTCAAATAACTAAATTCAACCTAGCTAATTTCCGATTTATACGAAATTGTTTGACTACAGAGGTAGCAAAACTGTACTTCAACTCTATGATACTCCCCCACTTAACATACTGCTTTACTAGTTGGGCCCAAGCTTGCTGTACAACATTAAAACCTATTCAGTCTGTCTACAAACAGGCTCTCAAAGTGCTTGATAGGAAGCCCAATAGCCATCATCATTGTCACATCCTTAGAAAGCATGAGCTCTTGAGTTGGGAAAATCTTGTGCAATACACCGACGCATGTCTTGTATTCAAGATCCTTAATGGCCCTCCACTCAATATTTTTGTTAAACAGAAAACCCAGACATATGGCAGCAGATCCACAAGGTCTGCCATGAGAGGTGACTGTATAGTTCCCTTAAGGAAAAGCACCTTTAGTAAATCTGCATTCTCTGTGAGAGCTTCCCATGTCTGGAATACACTGCCATCAGACACATAACTGCACCACATATCACACTTTCACAAAATGCTCGTCTTGCTTGTCCTATGTTGCTCTGTCTGTATGCTATGTCTTGCTTGTCCTATGTTGCTCTGTCTGTATGCTATGTCTTGCTTGTCCTATGTTGCTCTGTCTGTATGCTATGTCTTGCTTGTCCTATGTTGCTCTGTCTGTATGCTACGTCTTGCTTGTCCTATGTTGCTCTGTCTGTATGCTACGTCTTGCTTGTCCTATGTTGCTCTGTCTGTATGCTATGTCTTGCTTGTCCTATGTTGCTCTGTCTGTATGCTATGTCTTGCTTGTCCTATGTTGCTCTGTCTGTATGCTATGTCTTGCTTGTCCTATGTTGCTCTGTCTGTATGCTATGTCTTGCTTGTCCTATGTTGCTCTGTCTGTATGCTACGTCTTGCTTGTCCTATGTTGCTCTGTCTGTATGCTATGTCTTGCTTGTCCTATGTTGCTCTGTCTGTATGCTATGTCTTGCTTGTCCTATGTTGCTCTGTCTGTATGCTACGTCTTGCTTGTCCTATGTTGCTCTGTCTGTATGCTACGTCTTGCTTGTCCTATGTTGCTCTGTCTGTATGCTACGTCTTGCTTGTCCTATGTTGCTCTGTCTGTATGCTATGTCTTGCTTGTCCTATGTTGCTCTGTCTGTATGCTATGTCTTGCTTGTCCTATGTTGCTCTGTCTGTATGCTACGTCTTGCTTGTCCTATGTTGCTCTGTCTGTATGCTACGTCTTGCTTGTCCTATGTTGCTCTGTCTGTATGCTATGTCTTGCTTGTCCTATGTTGCTCTGTCTGTATGCTACGTCTTGCTTGTCCTATGTTGCTCTGTCTGTATGCTACGTCTTGCTTGTCCTATGTTGCTCTGTCTGTATGCTACGTCTTGCTTGTCCTATGTTGCTCTGTCTGTATGCTACGTCTTGCTTGTCCTATGTTGCTCTGTCTGTATGCTACGTCTTGCTTGTCCTATGTTGCTCTGTCTGTATGCTACGTCTTGCTTGTCCTATGTTGCTCTGTCTGTATGCTATGTCTTGCTTGTCCTATGTTGCTCTGTCTGTATGCTATGTCTTGCTTGTCCTATGTTGCTCTGTCTGTATGCTACGTCTTGCTTGTCCTATGTTGCTCTGTCTGTATGCTACGTCTTGCTTGTCCTATGTTGCTCTGTCTGTATGCTATGTCTTGCTTGTCCTATGTTGCTCTGTCTGTATGCTACGTCTTGCTTGTTCTATGTTGCTCTGTCTGTAAAAAACGTCTTGCTTGTCCTATGTTGCTCTGTCTGTATGCTACGTCTTGCTTGTCCTATGTTGCTCTGTCTGTATGCTATGTCTTGCTTGTCCTATGTTGCTCTGTCTGTATGCTATGTCTTGCTTGTCCTATGTTGCTCTGTCTGTATGCTACGTCTTGCTTGTCCTATGTTGCTCTGTCTGTATGCTACGTCTTGCTTGTCCTATGTTGCTCTGTCTGTATGCTACGTCTTGCTTGTCCTATGTTGCTCTGTCTGTATGCTACGTCTTGCTTGTCCTATGTTGCTCTGTCTGTATGCTATGTCTTGCTTGTCCTATGTTGCTCTGTCTGTATGCTACGTCTTGCTTGTCCTATGTTGCTCTGTCTGTATGCTACGTCTTGCTTGTCCTATGTTGCTCTGTCTGTATGCTATGTCTTGCTTGTCCTATGTTGCTCTGTCTGTATGCTACGTCTTGCTTGTCCTATGTTGCTCTGTCTGTATGCTATGTCTTGCTTGTCCTATGTTGCTCTGTCTGTATGATATGTATTGCTTGTCCTATGTTGCTCTGTCTGTATGCTACGTCTTGCTTGTTCTATGTTGCTCTGTCTGTATGCTACGTCTTGCTTGTCCTATGTTGCTCTGTCTGTATGCTATGTCTTGCTTGTCCTATGTTGCTCTGTCTGTATGCTATGTCTTGCTTGTCCTATGTTGCTCTGTCTGTATGCTATGTCTTACTTGTCCTATGTTGCTATGTTTTGCTTGTTCTATGCTGCTATTGTCTATATTGTAATTGTTTTTAATAACCTGCCCAGGGACTGCGGTTTAAAATTAGCCGGCTGGCTAAAACTGGCACTTTTACTGAAACGTTGATTAATGTGCACTGTCCCTGTAAAAATAAAAAATAAACTAAACTAAACTAAACTGTGATGCTTCACAAAAGTACTGAACCTTTCTATTCTCAAAACTTCTAGAGAATGTAAATTAAAGATAAATATTTTTGCTAAAATAATGATTATATTATTGACTATGGCTTTTACAATCAACAAGTATTGCTTCTAGCAATCAACCAGTATTGCGGGGATATCTGTTACAAGCGCCATGTGAGCTACAGAAGGACCACAGGTTCTAGGTAAGGGTAGCCTAGTGGTTAGAGTGTTGGGCTAGTAACTGGAAGGTTTCAAGTTCAAACCCCTGAGCTGACAAGGTACAAATCTATCGTTCTGCCACCTGAGCAGGCAGTTAACCCACTGTTCCTAGGCTGTCATTGAAAATAAGAATTTGTTCTTTACTGACTTGCCTAGTTAAATAAAGGTTTAACAAAAAATGTTGGCCCTGTGATCAAAATTGAGCTACATAATGGAATGGGTACATTGGAAATCACTTCCAAACTATTTAGCAATTTATATGGCACAGCTGTCATTTATTTTAGTCCTTAAATGAAATTGGTATGTGTTTTTATCTATCAAACTTTTCTTTAACCATTTCTGGTTCTTTAATGCCGGGCCGACATACAAGTTCATTACCTTTTCCCCCTTTTCCACTTGCCTCTTTATCATTCACTAAAATTATAGATTTTTTTTAAACATTTAATCGAAACATTTGTTTTTTTAATCAATTAGTATATTTAAATTTAAATTAACCACAATATTTGTTGTATTTTTTTTCTGTCCTTTCAGATTAAACTGAAATTGCAACCGACTTTCTATGGCTTGTTAAAAAAAAAAAGATATTTTGGAGACCGGAATTAGCCTTTCCTGCACAGGGGTTCACAACATTCTGCTGAAAAGGCAGCGTGCGAAATTCAAAAATCATTTGGGGAAGTATGTCACTTTCACACATCAACAAGTCCAATCCAGCAAATGAAAGATAAACATCTTGTTAATCTACCCATCGTGTCCAATTTCAAAAATGCTTTACAGTGAAAGCACAAGCTATGATTATGTTAGGTCAGAGCCAAGTCAAAAGAACACACAGCCATTTTTCCAGCCAAAGATAGGAGAAATAAAAAGCAGGAATATAGATAAAATGAATCACTAACCTTTGATGATCTTCATCAGATGACACTCATAGGCCTTCATGTTACACAATACATGTATGTTTTGTTTGATAATGTGCATATTTATATCCAAAAATCTCAGTTTCCATTGGCGCCTTACATGCAGTAATGTAAGAAATACTCATAATAAACATTGATAAAAGATACAAGTGTTATTCACAGAATTAAAGATAGACTTCTCCTTAATGCAACCGCTGTGTCAGATTTCAAAAAAACTATACGGAAAAAGCATAATCTGAGAACGGCGCTCAGAACCCAAAACAGCGGGAACTTCCGCCATTTTGGAATCAACAAAGTTAGAAACAACACCATAAATATTCACCATATCGTCATCAGAAGGCACTCCCAGGAATCCCAGTTCGACAATAAATGACTGATTTGTTCCATAAAGTTCGATAATTTACGTCCAAATAGCCACGTGTTGTTAGTGTGTTCAGCCCAGTAATCCATCTTCATGAGGCGCAGGCACTTCATCCAGACAAAAACTTGAAAAGTTCCGTTACAGTCCTTTAGAAACATGTCAAACGATGTATGGAATCAATCTTTAGGATGTTTTTAACATAAAACATGAATAATGTTCCAACCGTAGAATTCCTTCGTCTTCAGAAAAGCACTGGAAAGAGAGGTAACTCTGTCGGGAGCGCACGTCATGAGACCAAGGGTCTCTGCCAGACCACTGACTCAAAGTGGCCTCATGAGCCCCTCCTTTATAGTAGAATCCTCATTCAAGTTTCTAAAGACGGTTGACTTCTAGTGGAAGCTGTAGGAAGTGCAACTTCAGAAACTGTGAAACTGTGTAGGCCAAAAACTACAAACTTCAGATGTCCCACGTCCTGGTTGGATTTTTCTCAGGTTTTCGCCTGCCATATGAGTTATGTTATACTCACAGACATCATTCAAACAGTTTTAGAAACTTCAGTGTTTTCTATCCAATAATAACAATAATATGCATATATTAGCATCTGGGACAGAGTAGGAGGCAGTTCACTCTGGGCACGATATTCATCCAAAAGTGAAAATGCTGCCCCCTATCCCAAAAATGTTAAGGGAAAAAGGCTTTTCTTGAACATGGGGTGAGACATTCCTACCAATCTACTAGAGAACCAGTTTGGATTTAAGTATAACTTCTGTATGACTGATGCCTTTAGTGAGAGGTCTAAAGCTTTAACATTTAATCATTTCCGCCCTCCAAATTCAAATTCAAATCCGTTATTTAAATAGGCCCTTTTAATTTTGTCTGGCTTGCCGTTCCAAACCAAATTTAATGTATATTTTTTTACATTTACTTTAAAATCAGGTCACTATGTGTAGGCAAGACCATAAGCAAACAGGTCAACTGGGATATGACTAAAGAGTTAATCAGGGTGATTTTTACACAAATAGACAGGTATTTTCCATTCCATGGTAGCAAGATCATATCATTGTTGGCTCAAAGTTAAACAGCTAACATTCAATGGCAATAATAAATAGATATACCGATAGTGGACAACCTTGTTTTTAGTAAATAGTTTGCAACTTTCTGAGATGGAAACATTATTTATTATTTTACACGTAAGGTAACTATACATAACTTTAAACCATTTTATAAGAGATTCCTCAAAATTGAAATATTCTAGCCATTTATATATTAACTCCAATCATACTTCATCAAATGCCTTTTCAAAATCAGCTATGAAAACCAGGCATGTTGTCCCCGATATTTCATAGTATTCTATTGTTTCCAGTACTTGTCTTATATTATCTCCAATGTATCGTCCATGTAAAAAAAACCTGCATGATTAGGATGAATAATATCTGACAATACTTTATTAATTCTATACGCCAAGCATTTAGCATTTAGGAGTTTTGCTTCACAACATTGAAGTGTAAGAGGCCACCAAATGTTTAAATGGACTGGATCTTTATATACATCAGACCTTCTCGTTGCTTGTCTGATAATCTACCGTTTATATAGGAGTGGTTACAACATGCTAATATCGGTCCTCTGAGTATATCAAAAACGTTTGGTAAACCTCCACTGACATCCAGCCCTGGAGTTTTCCCATCCTTGAAGGCTTTCATTGATTCAAGATGTTCCTCCTCTGTAATTTGGCCTTAACATGTGTCTTTCTGTACAGATGTTCATTTTACATTTATTAATAGGGAAAACATCCATACAATTCGCTTTGGTTATTGGAGACTGAAACAAAAAACATATTCTTAAAGTACTTTACTTCCTCTTTCAAAATATCATCCGGTGAATCATTTGTAACAAATTTCAATACATTTTTTTTTGGTAGCATTTTTATATTGAAGATTGAAAAATAATTTGGTGATTTCTTTCTTCTTCCCATATTCCATCCAGTTCACTTTATGTTTTATAATATATTACACGAGATCTGTCTGGAATAAGTTCCTCCATTTCTTTTTTGTATTTCCTCTGAACTTATTCTGAGCCTCTGTGGTACAGTTTTTATTGCTATCTAACTGTACTGTTAGTCCTTCAATTTCCTTTGTTAATATGGACTCTTTTGATCTAAATTGCTTTTGTTTTATAGATGAGTACTGAATTGCATGGCCTCTAAAAGCACATGTATAAGTGTCTCAGACAATAAGGGGATCTGCTGTACCTCTGTCTATGTTATGTCTGAAAAAGTCAGTTATAAATTATTCTGTCCTAGTTCTAAACAATTTATCATCTTGTAGGCTTTGATTAAATTTCCAATATCCTCGCTGTTCTGTAAGAGTAATATATATATGGCTATGTGATGATCCGACTGCATTCTGTCCCCTATCAACACTTTTAAACAGTTGGTGCCAGAGAGATAAGGCATAAGAAAGTAATCAAGACGACTAGCTTGATTAAGCTTCCTCCATGTATATCTCATTAGGTCAGGATATTAAACCTCCTCCATGTATATCTCACTAGGTCAGGGTATTTAAGTCTCCATATATCCACTAATTCCAATATATCCATGACATTCATGATTTTCCTTAAGTGCCTGAGGGTGATAGTTTGTAGTGTGATTTCCTTTCCGGTCCATAGAGGTATTTAAGACCGTATTAAAATCTCCTACCATAATAATAGATTCTAGTGTTGCTTGTAGAGTTGATCAATTCTTATATATATTTTCACAGAAGCTTGGGTCATCATTATTCGGACCGTATAGGTTAATAAGCCATGTCTGTTTATTGTCCAATAACATATTTAAAATAATCCATTTACCTTGATAATCTGTTTGGACAATTTGCACATTTGAATCAAAATGACTGTTAATTAAAACCATCACCCCTTTTGAATGTCTTTGCCCCTGGGAGAAATATATACACAGCCACCACAGTCCTTTTCCCACAAAACTTCATCTAAAATTGTTGAATGAGATTCCTGTAAACAATAGATAATATATTCCTTCTCTTTTAGCCATGTAAATACGGATTGTCTTTTCTTATTACCTGCTTGGCCATTACAATTATAACTGGCTATACTTATATCACCACTTACCATAATGAGACACAGGTTTCAATTCTTTTGATCAAAATATATGTTTGTAAATGTACCATTAAAAAGTAACATGATGGTTCAGTGTCTTAATAGCTGTACCATGATCTCTACCTCCAATTGGTCCCCACTATTGCACCCGCTAAAAGCCCTCCTCATCCTGAGTTCTGTTGTCTACCCCAATGTCGTCCTCACTTCGATTTGTATTATATAAAGCTATTAATATATATATATATATATTTATTTTAAGAATTTGGTTTGTTATTTTACATAATTAGCTATTAATATTTGTAGTAATGTAGGCAATTGATGCGAAGGATTTTACCTCTCATCAGTCTCGCCATTACCAAAATTACGTTATTGCAAGCAATGGAATATTAGCAAGCAATTATTGTGAATCATCCTATATTTTACTCCCTCGCAACAGCACACACTCAACCCTCTCCCCCCACACAACCATAGACTCACATTCTCAACAGTTGTGGAATACACACACACACCCACACACTCATACACACTCAACCCTCTCCCCCCACACAACCACAGACTCACATTCTCAACAGTTGTGGAATACACACACACACCCACACACTCATACACACTCAACCCTCTCCCCCCACACAACCATAGACTCACATTCTCAACAGTTGCACCATCCCAGAGCCCAACTCAAGAAAGGTCTTGATTTACAAATGCATTTATAGTTGCAGCTGTATGAGAAGGTCTACAAAACTTTGAAACGCCCACAACACTGTCCCCTGTATTGACCATATTCCCAAGCATCTCCATGCAACCAGACCTTTGATTTTGTGCCACCACCAAAAAAAAAATGTAGTTCCCATGACAGGACAATAGAGAAAAATAATGTACAATTTATTTTAAAATGCTGTTCCACCATGACAGGACAATAAACAAATAAGAAGTATAATTCATTAGAGAGAGAGAGAGAGAGAGAGAGAGAGAGAGAGAGAGAGAGAGACAGAGAGAGAGAGAGAGAGAGAGAGAGAGAGAGAGAGAGACAGAGAGAGAGAGAGAGAGAGAGAGAGAGAGAGAGAGAGAGAGAGAGAGAGAGAGAGGGAGAGAGAGAGAGAGAGACAGAGAGAGAGAGAGAGAGAGAGAGAGACAGAGAGAGAGAGTGAGAGAGAGAGGGGGAGAGAGAGAGAGAGAGAGAGAGAGAGGGACATACCACTGCCACCTTACTTGTTCCCTCCCTTGTATTTTGGAGAACTCGTTCAGCCACATGCTACATGTACCAATGCTCTGGTTTCCAAATCACTGGATACGAGGTCTGTATTCAGCACAGGCTCTTCACACTACCGAACACCGTTGGTTTTGCTGATGGAATTGAGATGCGACGTGTACATTTTCGGGGGTTTTAAAAACGTATATCTATTTTAAATGGGTACCTCATGTCAAACTTATTTTGGGGCTATTTCAGTCTCTCTCCTTTCTCTTCTCTGGGATGCCAGATTGATGTGTGAATTGTTGCCCCCACTATGAACTTCGTGGGTTTAGTGATACGTTACCCCCACTATGAACTACGTGGGTTTAGTGATACGTTACCCCCACTATGAACTTCGTGGGTTTAGTGATACGTTACCCCCACTATGAACTTCGTGGGTTTAGTGGTACGTTACCCCCACTATGAACTTCGTGGGTTTAGTGGTACGTTACCCCCACTATGAACTACGTGGGTTTAGTGTTACGTTACCCCCACTATGAACTACGTGGGTTTAGTGTTACGTTACCCCCACTATGAACTGTGTGGGTTTAGTGGTACGTTACCCCCACTCTGAACTACGTGGGTTTAGTGGTACGTTACCCCCACTGTGAACTATGTGGGTTTAGTGGTACGTTACCCCCACTCTGAACTACGTGGGTTTAGTGGTACGTTACCCCCACTGTGAACTACGTGGGTTTAGTGGTACGTTACCCCCACTATGAACTACGTGGGTTTAGTGTTACGTTACCCCCACTATGAACTACGTGGGTTTAGTGGTACGTTACCCCACTGTGAACTATGTGGGTTTAGTGTTACGTTACCCCACTATGAACTATGTGGGTTTAGTGGTACGTTACCCCCCACTCTGAACTATGTGGGTTTAGTGGTACGTTACCCCCACTATGAACTACATGGGTTTAGTGGTACGTTACCCCCACTATGAACTACGTGGGTTTAGTGGTACGTTACCCTTACCCCCCCACTGTGAACTACGTGGGTTTAGTGGTACGTTACCCCACTATGAACTATGTGGGTTTAGTGGTACGTTACCCCACTGTGAACTATGTGGGTTTAGTGGTACGTTACCCCCACTATGAACTATGTGGGTTTAGTGGTACGTTACCCCCACTGTGAACTACGTGGGTTTAGTGGTACGATACCCCCACTATGAACTATGTGGGTTTAGTGGTACGTTACCCCACTCTGAACTATGTGGGTTTAGTGGTACGTTACCCCCACTATGAACTATGTGGGTTTAGTGGTACGTTACCCCCACTATGAACTACGTGGGTTTAGTGGTACGTTACCCTTACCCCCACTGTGAACTACGTGGGTTTAGTGGTACGTTACCCCCACTGTGAACTATGTGGGTTTAGTGGTACGTTACCCCCACTATGAACTACGTGGGTTTAGTGGTACGTTACCCCCACTCTGAACTACGTGGGTTTAGTGGTACGTTACCCCCACTGTGAACTATGTGGGTTTAGTGGTACGTTACCCCCACTATGAACTTCGTGGGTTTAGTGATACGTTACCCCCACTGTGAACTATGTGGGTTTAGTGGTGCGTTACCCCCACTCTGAACTTCGTGGGTTTAGTGATACGTTACCCCCACTCTGAACTTCGTGGGTTTAGTGATACGTTACCCCCACTCTGAACTACGTGGGTTTAGTGATACGTTACCCCCACTATGAACTTCGTGGGTTTAGTGATACGTTACCCCCACTATGAACTTCGTGGGTTTAGTGGTACGTTACCCCCACTATGAACTTCGTGGGTTTAGTGATACGTTACCCCCACTATGAACTACGTGGGTTTAGTGGTACGTTACCCCCCACTATGAACTTCGTGGGTTTAGTGATACGTTACCCCCACTCTGAACTACGTGGGTTTAGTGATACGTTACCCCCACTGTGAACTACGTGGGTTTAGTGGTACGTTATCCCCACTCTGAACTACGTGGGTTTAGTGGTACGTTACCCCCACTATGAACTTCGTGGGTTTAGTGATACGTTACCCCCCACTGTGAACTATGTGGGTTTAGTGGTACGTTACCCCACTATGAACTTCGTGGGTTTAGTGATACGTTACCCCCACTGTGAACTATGTGGGTTTAGTGATACGTTACCCCCACTCTGAACTTCGTGGGTTTAGTGATACGTTACCCCCCACTCTGAACTTCGTGGGTTTAGTGATACGTTACCCCCACTCTGAACTACGTGGGTTTAGTGGTACGTTACCCCCACTATGAACTTCGTGGGTTTAGTGATACGTTACCCCCACTATGAACTTCGTGGGTTTAGTGGTACGTTACCCCCACTATGAACTTCGTGGGTTTAGTGGTACGTTACCCCACTATGAACTTCGTGGGTTTAGTGATACGTTACCCCCACTATGAACTTCGTGGGTTTAGTGGTACGTTACCCCACTATGAACTTCGTGGGTTTAGTGATACGTTACCCCCACTATGAACTTCGTGGGTTTAGTGATACGTTACCCCCACTATGAACTTCGTGGGTTTAGTGGTACGTTACCCCCACTATGAACTTCGTGGGTTTAGTGATACGTTACCCCCACTATGAACTTCGTGGGTTTAGTGATACGTTACCCCCACTGTACACTAATTAGCATAGCGCAACAGTCAAAAAATATTACTAGAAAATATTCACATTCATGAAATCACAAGTGAAATATATCGAAAGACAATTTAGCCTTTTGTTAATCACCCTGTCGTCTCAGATTTTGAAATTATGCTTTACATCGAAAGCAATGCAAGCGTTTGTGTAAGTGTATCGATAGCCTAGCATAGCATAATGTACACTTAGCATCAGGTGGCTTGGTAAGTGTATCGATAGCCTAGCATAGCATAATGTACACTTAGCATCAGGTGGCTTGGTCACGAAAATCAGAAAAGCAATCAAATTAACCGTTAACTTAGCTTCGGATGTTTTCACTCACGAGACTCCCACTTAGACAGCAAATGTTCCTTTTGTTCCATAAAGATATTTTTTATATCCAAATACCTCCGTTAGTTTGATGCGTTATGCCCAGGAATCCACCGGAAATAGCGGTCATGACAACGCAGACAAAAATCCAAAATGATATCCAAAATGTCGACAGAAACATGGCAAACGTTTTTTATAATCAATCCTCAAGGTGTTTTTCAAATATCTATTTGATAATATATCCACCGGGACAATTGTTTTTTCAGTAGGACCGGGAGGAAAAATGGCTACCTCTCTTTTACGCAAGAATCACTCTGAGAGCCCCCACCTGACCACGTACGTAATGTGGTCGTTCACGCTCATTCTTCAAAATAAAGGCCTGAAACTATGTCTAAAGGCTGAAGACACCTTAGGGAAGCAATAGAAAAAGGAATCTGATTGATATCCCTTTCAATGGTCAATAGGTATGCATAGGAACACAGAGGTTTCAAAATAAGAGTCACTTCCTGATTGGATTTTTCTCAGGCTTTCGCCTGCAATATCAGTTCTGTTATACTCACAGACAATATGTTTACAGTTTTGGAAACTTTAGAGTGTTTTCTATCCTAAGCTGTCAATTATATGCATATTCTAGCATCTGGTCCTGAGAAATAGGCCGTTTAGTCTGGGAACGTTATTTTTCCAAACATAAATATAGTGCCGCCTAGCTTCAAGAGGTTTTAATGAACTAATATAGTTATGATTTCTTATACAAATGTCTATGAAACAGTATGGTATCACTGGCGCCTAATAAGTCAGTTCTGTTATCACTATATCAACAAGCTCTCACAGTCTCACATCTGAATTATAAATTCATCCATCTTTCTCAAACATAACATTTCAAAATGTTTATTAAGTGGCCGGTTTCCAATTCATCTCCCAACGAGAGGGAGGGAGAGAGAGAGAGGGAGAGGATGACAGAGAAAGAGGTAGAGAGAGAGGGGAGGGAGAAAGAGAGAGGTAGAGAGAGAGTGAGAGAGGGGGAGGGAGAGAGACATAGAGAGAGAGGGGAGGGAGACATAGAGAGAGGTAGCGGGAGAGGGGAGGGATACAGAGAGAGAAGTAGAGAGAGAGATAGCGAGAGAGAGGAAGAGAGAGAGAGGGAAACAGATTGAGGTAGAGAGAGAGGGGAGGGGAGGGGAAGGAGACAGAGAGGTAGATAGAGAGGGGAGGGAGACAGAGAGAAGTAGGGAGAGAGGGGAGGGAGACAGGGAGAGGTAGAGAGCAAGGGGAGGGAGACAGAGAGAAGTAGGGAGAGAGGGAGGGAGACAGACACAGAGCGTCACGTCTACTCC